>NC_136483.1:202590565-202630565 GCF_053919585.1 Euprymna scolopes
GTAGAAAAGTAACATATCTTGCCTTTGATAACATTTATTTGTCATATATTTGTTTTTTGACAACTTTTTCGAATCTGTGTACAGTAATACAAACCCGAAATGAACGCCCGTTTTTTTTTTTTTTTTTACTTTTAAGTTTCATATATATATATATATATATATATATATATATATATATATATATATATATATATATATATATATATATATAAGTATTTTTAAATTTTATCTTTCTAGCTTTAAAAAAAAGTTTAAAAATGTTATTAGCCGGCATAATTTATTTTTAAATATTGAAAATTTCAGGAAAATTAATTTTTGCTAAATTTTTAAAACGTGTCAACAGCTTAAAAAAATCGTCTCTTCAAAAGAGTCGATGTTGTCTCGCATTTTCATTAGTTTTGTATGCTGTAAAATTTTTTTTTTAATATTAGCAATTTATTTGACGCTTCTTTTGAATGGTAAAAAACTTAGGATGATAATATTGAATTAAATTATAGTTACATCGTGTTAAATACAGGGGGGGGGAGCACGTTAAAACTTACTTTGTTTAATGGAGATATCCACGAGTTACTACCGGTGTTTACCGGCGTAAAGAAACAAATAATGGACTACCCGTGATGACGTCAGCAGATTAAATTATTTTTGCCCACCGGCCATCTTGTCTTTTAAGACGGTCTTGATTCTACACGGTAAAACGGCGTGTTTATTTTTTTGTCGTGACTGATAGCGTCAAGGCGTATTCGTGAAATCTAAATAATTTTCTTTAAGTACAACTTTATTCTCTAACTCTATTGAAGCGGTTTAAAAATATCGTTTTATCTTCATGATTAAAAGCAAAGCTGTATACGCTAATACGTAATGCAATAAAATTTCACCTTTTCGCCATTGTCATTTTGAGGTTGCTGCGGTGGAAAAAAGAAAGACACCCAAACGCGTTCAACATTTTGAGACATTGATAAAGTGTTTTCTAATATATATCATCTCTCTTCCCTTCCCCCCTCTCTCTCTCTCTCTCTCTCTCTCTCTCTCTCTCTCTCTCTATATATATATATATATATATATATATATATCATCATCATCATCATGATGCAGTCCATCAGTCTTGACGATACTAGTCGGGGCCTCCTTGGGTGTTGGCATAGTCCTCTTTCTGTGTGAAACATCCGGTCACAGGCACTGCATATGTGGGCGCCAAGGTTGTGTCGTCTATAGTGTCTCATCTCTAAGGCTTCTCCAATCTTTCTCTCTATTTCTTTCTTTCCTTTGTGGAGACTGTTCTGCCAACCACTCCTTTCTTTGATTTGTTCCTCCCAACTCTCGATATTGTATGTTCATTGCCTTCAGGTGCAGCTTTGTTACATCTTTGTAGCGAAGCTTCTAACCTCCTACGTTGCTCCTACCTATATATAACCACATGATTACTGTATGAAATATCTAAACCACATGACTACTGTGTAATATATCTAAAAAATGTATAGCATGTCTGGACAATACATATAGGATGACGTATAAAAATGTATATATTTATACATATTTTTAAATGTATTTCTTATATATTTTTGATAATTAATAATTATAGAGATGGTACGAGTAGATAAGAATGTAAATATAAAAATTATACTAATAACAAAGAAGGCGTGACATACAGTAGAATAAAGTCAACTAAAAAGTAGTTTGTTATTTAACAGCACATTCATTTGTGGAGACAGAGACGGATGACACAGAGAAAGAAATACTTTTTAAATCACATGAATTGGTTAGCCTAATTTATCTGGAGAGAAAAATAGGTCCAGTATCAAAAGTATTTTTGTTCGCGTGTTTAATGGAGATGGTGTTCGATCAACACTGCTGGGGAGCCATGATTAATATACTGTTTCGTTTTTACATCCCCGAAACAGTGTTTCATGGTAAACAACTGATGATCCCTTTAATAACATTGATACAATTGTTTGTCCATGTAAGCAAATTGATTCAGTGATGCAGGAAATTCATTGACTTACTGACAAAATAATTTTTCAACGAAAAACATATATATATATATATATATATATATATATATATATATATATATATATATATATTTAAATATGTATGAATAAAAAATCAAAACGAAAAATACATAAATGTTTATATCTATTTCCTGTGTGTTGACGTGTAGGAATACAAAAAAAATATTTTGAAAAAACAACAACAACAACAACAACAACAACAACAACAACAACAACAACAACAACAACAACAACAATGTTTCCTTCAAAAGCACATAATTTTCGACCGATCCTTCGATCTTCCTCAATGTGAATATATATATATATATATATATATATATATATATATATATATATATATATATATATATATATATATATATATATATATAAGTAAATGGTAGTTTGCTTGAAGCATTGCTGGTTAAGGAATATATGGAAGTTTTAAAAGCCAAAAGCAATGCGGAAAGGACTGGAATTACAAGAGAAAAGAAAAGAAAAACAAACAAATAGACGGGTATGTTCAAGTAGAGAAATGTCTAACTGTTTATTCATTCATCACTCCTCCCCTTATTAAATAATTAATTTGTAACCAAGTTATTAGTATGTCCGGTGTATATAAAGTTCGTTGGTGGTATGGAGCTTTGATTAATTTCGATAGAGAACCTCCCCTTTTCAAAAAGAAAATAAAAGTATATTCAAGCCATCTTGAATTGTATTGTCATGCATACGAAAAGAGTCCGTATTTACAAAATAATAACCTATGGTTTCTGAATAACGAAACGGATCTGTAAAATAGTTATATAAGTGTTTCATCTTATCTACGTTTCATTAGCGCGACTGACTATACTCTGGCTCGATCCCGCGACCACAGAGCCTGCGACGAAACACGTGTCAGTGGATAATTATTTTATCAAAAACAAAATAAAAAAATACATAAATAACCAAGGCATGTGCTTATTTTAAAAACAAATAAATGTTTGTTTATTTAAACTATTAGAATTGGCTTTTTTTTTAAACCGATGTATTTAAATTCAAACAACGCTTTTATCACGTAAAAATCTTCACTAATTCATTTAACGCAGGCCAACATGCATCTCCTGATTTGGACATTTTAAAATATCACCGTTGTAAAATCAAACGGATTTTACTTTTCTTGTTGACACCATGTCACGATGAAGGAAAAAAAAATGAAGTTAATTGTAATATATAGAAGGCAGTACAATGTAAAGGCGCTTCATTTTGTGTCTTTCTGTAACACCTCTGCATTGTCCTGTCTTCTACACATTACATGTTACTATATACTTTTTGACGAAGATGCTATGATTGTCGAAAAATTGATTTGAAACAAATAAATATTTGCTTATTTTTAAAAAGTCTGTGCTGTGTTGGCTTTCTAAAACTTGTGTATTTGGATTTAAACAACGTTTCTATCACGGAGAAAAATCTTCATTTATATATATATATATATATATATATATATATATATATATATATATATAAATGAAAGAGAATTCTAAGTCAAATAAAACTTTTTATCATCAAATCGATAAGGAAAGGGAAAATCATGTTTTTAGGCTATAGCATTTCTGTAGTATTGGGAATCCCAGCTTAATTGCTATATAGGTAGGTTTTGAAATAGAAGTTATATAAACATATTTGTTTCCCATCAGCGATTTAGCGGGGTCATAAAAAGTTGGGTTTAACAGGCGTCAATCTCAAGTCACCTTTTGACGACCTAGATAAGAATGCACCGGAAATTAGGGGTGACACGTGAATTGTGGTCGTAGGCTTCCGGTTGACGACCACATGGGCTGAGAGTTGGTTTTGTGCAGCAGAGAATGCAGACGGGAAATCTCGGGTCTCCAACAATCAGGGTTCGAGATGATAGGCTTGCCTTGAAATAAAAGAATGAAGCTTCAAATCCATCTTGTTGTTTATCGATGCATCTGTCTGCAGTGACCACTTCCCAACGAGATGGCAGCCCAGCGTCCAAGAAGATATCATCCGCTGTCCAAGGCAACCAGGTATGGACGCGTTATGCTATTTGCACATACATGTCTCGAGACCTTCCAAGGCAAGAAACGGGGTAAGGATAAGAACACACACACACACACACACACACACACACACACACACACACACACACACACACACACATAACAGTGAACTGCACGTAAGATACGTAAGAGCATACACACACACGTCTATAAATAAGAACGTTGACAAGAACACACAGACCCGTAAAAGTAAACGAAACGTAAAAGTACCCGTAAAAGTAACAAGAAACAGTAAAAGTAAACGATTAATTAAATAAATAAATAATAAATAGAAGTACGCTAAACATATTCATTTAACATTTCGAAGCTAAATGCTTTTCATCAAAAGATGGAAAAGTCATGAATATACATTTACAAAAAAAGACTCCCCCCCCCGAAAAAAAAAAACTGGCATAAGAACATATGTTTAGGAACGAGATAGAGAAAGCGCATAATTATATAGCAGTAGGAAAGATGTCAAATAAATAGTTAGAAAGATGGGGGCAAATAAAAGAGGAGTGGTGAAAACGAGGAGACTAGAATGTCATGTGATAGTTTGCGATCCATGTCATCTTAACAACAACTTCAGACTTTTGTAAACAGGCAGTAAGAGTTGCTTCTCTGTGAGTTACTCAATCTGATGAATCGAAAGCAGTAAATTCAAATATCTTAACCTAATACTTCCACACGTATATTCACACTAACAAATATATTGAGATACACATCCTCAACCCTTTGTTTATTCATAGAAGGTTTTCCTACCAAAACACTAGTTGCACAAACTTTCACAAATGAACATTTCTGACTCTAGGGATCACGTCACAATATACTTAAGAGATTTGTTTTGATTATATCGAAACGAAATCTTGAGTTTCGATTGGATGTCATTGATTTCGAAACCAATTTAACCACCAACAAAGAAAACGCCTCCAATTTTGAACACCTGAGAAAATCGTTTCGTTGCGGATTGAACTGATTTCCTTGCATCAAACATCACAAACGTTTACTCAGGTGCATCATATCATAACTACATCTATGCTGGTGCATCTAATACTAGACTTTCACTCTCAGACAGGATCCAAACGTCTCCAATCTAATTGGTCTGTCTACACTCTATTTAAGAGGGAGAAACTAATAGCAAATGAACAAACCCAGATGTGGTAACAATACTCCATGCGTGGTTGAATGGAGGTTTATAGTGATACACTCGAATATGAGTAATTTTCTAGCAGGGTAAAGGTAAATCACCATCTTTGCAGCAGCCGTGGCAATGCCCTCTATACATTTGTTCAAGTCAAGTTGCCTGTGAATATTTGAAGAATGAGATCTCAAAGTGTTATTAGTCATGGCTATTGGTGGTTGAGTAGACTTCTTGTAATTGTTAAAGGAAAGGAGCTTAGTCTTAGTAGCATTAAATGTTACCATTCCACTAGACTACATGTCGTTTTATAAGGTTTCTGCGCTTGCCTGAGATATATGTGCATTCGTCTTTCCCTCATGTATATAGAAAGTTCTCTCATCAGCAAATATATCCATCTTAGAACACTTTTATTAGGAAGATCATTTAAGAATATCAGGAAGACTAAAGATCAAAGGACCGACTCTTAAGGAACTCGCACGTTTATATCATAAACAAATTGAAAACATTACGTTGTTCATAATGATTAAGCTACTAGTTGATGTTTCATGTAATGGTTTGGGAGGGTGGAGTATACGTTCTTATTGCAGA
Organism: Euprymna scolopes; assembly: GCF_053919585.1. Classification (NCBI taxonomy): domain Eukaryota; kingdom Metazoa; phylum Mollusca; class Cephalopoda; order Sepiida; family Sepiolidae; genus Euprymna; species Euprymna scolopes. The sequence goes on from NC_136483.1 coordinate 202,596,322, forward strand.
CACAGTATCAATCTACCTAGTGTGGATTGAATGCATTTCAACTTTAATGGCCTGTGAAGACGTGTCTTATGAAGGCGAAGCATGAAATAGTTGTAGATTGGAGAAACCTTGTGCAAACGTTAATGCATTTTTACGCGTCTGTTTTCATATGGGAAATCACAGCTGGATTTCTTTAGATCTGTCGACTAGGAGGAAAGAGTCTTGCAGGCGGATTGTCGATATGTCAAACACGGTTTTAGGAACCTTCTTGTCTTTCTTTTCGAGTATTACTTTTTCGCAGGCAACTCCTTCTGTATTTGTTATCATCAAGATGATTTACACGCGGCAACCATTTGCGAGTCTTGCACAGCGGGGGTTATTTTTATATCAGTCTCGGATACGTCTTTGACAATCAATCCGACAAAGTTTTGGTCATTTGGAGTAGAGAATGACCTTACATCTGTTGGACTACTATAGAATGCACTTTTTTTTTTTACATACTTTCATCCCAAACTACTAATTGGGATCATGCCTAGAAAAGATTAACACGATGTTGGTTTACGTTTCATTTAAACTTTTGCAGCAAGAGAAGCAGGTAGCAGAAAGGGAATTCCAAAGTCTAGCTGTTTGAGAAAGAAGCTATTAGAGTAGAAAGCTTACTGGCATTTAGGACTCTAATCAATGAAGGGGTGTGGTTTTGTTGCTAAGCGAGTATATGTACGTCGAGGAGGCCGGCACTGTTTCTTGGCAGGTTCATGATACAAAGATACTTTTGGACTCTTTAACATGAATTCCACTCGTCTCCTCAGGGACCGGTTGGAATATAAATCTATCGAGAGGACAGAAGCCGTTTCATTCCTTGCGATTTTCTACTGACGCTTAACAATTGTTATTTACACGCAGTAAGAGGTACCTCCTATGGAGGTACTCATCTGATATGTTGAAAACATCCAGTAAATTTACATATCTTAACAACCGATTATCTGCGAACCAATGACTATTTCAGAGTCTGCAACTGGATCTATTAAGCCAATAAACCACCCACAGGAAAAGAGTGATAAACGAACAAACTATTAAACAAGTGAAAAAAATAGTCATCATGTCAATTTGTCCTTCACAAAAGGTCAACGTTTCGTTGGGAGGCGTTTTAGGGTAAAACGGAGTTCATTTAGCGCAATTATCGTAAACTGAATTCGTTGTAAATTTGAAACGACGAGCACATTTCATTCAGTATTTTCATTCGTGCACATTCGCGTAATCCCTATCCCCTTAGTTACTTATCTCCAACCAATGGCATTACTTGTCCACGAAAACAAGGCGAAATGACTTGAAATGAGAGCCGGAAGATCATGTTGCGTCAATTCTGTTTAAAGATCAGAGCTAATGTTAAGCTCGATTATAAGTAAATAGCACAAACACACACAAACAAATAAAACCAAAAAAATACCGTTTAACTTAGCTCGAACATTCGTCTCTGAATAGCAAAGACGCACTACATTGACCACCAGGCAATATATATATATATATATATATATATATATATATATATATATATATATAAAATGTTTGACACATGTCCAAATGTATATATATATATATATATATATATATATATATAAAATGTGTGACACATGTCCAAGTAACCTACATCTAAAATTTCAAGAATTTAGACCTAAAATTGGCAGAGGAGATTGGTAGAGTCTGCAAAGGTCAACTCTTTCAACTTTGACCTCTTGTAGCCAAATTTTCGCCCCAAAACTGATTAAAAAGCTCGCTGCATGTCTGAATACGAATTTAAATTTACAAATGTTTTGACCCAAACTTAGCTTACGAGTTTGCTAGAGACCGCAAAGGTAAAATATTTTGAACTTTGACCCCTTCTCAACCAAATTTGAGACCAAAAACTGATTAGAAAGCTTGTCGTATGCCTGAATACACTTTATGTAAAATTTCCAATTTTTAGACCAAAAATTGGCTGAGTAGAGACCACAAAGGTAAATTTTTTAGACTTTGAACCCAATTATGACCCCTTAACATTTATTGTTTTGGGCTCAAATCAAATTATAAAGTTAGATCCATGTCCAAATAACCTATATCTAAAATTTAAAGTGTTTAGACCCAAAATTGTCTTGGAGTTTGGTATATATATATATATATATATATATATATATATATATGTATGTGTGTGTGTGTGTGTGTGTGTGTGTGTACGTGTGTGTGTATGTGTGTGTGTGTGTGTATTAATACGATAGCGTGTGTGCTATTTTGTGTATTACGCTTAACTTAATTAAACGAAAATCACTTTTAAACAAGTTTTAGTTTCGGTTTCGATTATAGATGAAGGAACTCAAATTACACATACTCTCTTACACACATATCAATATATATATATATTTCTTCATAAGTTTTAGTTTTGGTTCCGATCCAAGCTAATGCACCCAAGTTATATGGATATATTTTTTATTTTTGAAATCACAACTTTATAATGTATAAGGATCGATAGAAAATTGACTCTATATATAACATATACAAAATTGGCATAAATTAAAATATCATATTTAAACGTATTTTACGACCGGGCTATGCCGGACATCCGTGCTAGTTCGTTATTAATTGTTCATAGACTCATATTAATATGAAACAAATAATAATATGCGTTGCATGTAAAGATTAGTGTTAGGACAATTATTTGAAATCGGAATTGGGAATCGAAAAAAATCGGAGTCGCAAACCTGATAGGCCCTGAACTGGCATCTAAGCTTCAGCCTCTGTCCCATCGACGAAATGTTGCATCCCTCTGCCTTTTCTACAAGTATTTTAGTGGTGAATGCTCTGACGAACTGCAATCACTTGTGCCCCCACGACTCAGACACCCTCGACAAACCCGACAGGCTGCTAAATCCCACCCCCACACAGTAGAGATCCCTGGATGTAAAAGATCTTTTTACTCTAATAGTTTCTTCCCCAGAACCGCTAGACTCTGGAATTCCATTCCAGGTCCCTGTTTCTCCAACAGTATTGACGTGCAGAAGTTCAAGTGCAACGTGAACCGACATCTTGCTGCATAAATCCCTACATAGTACCCCAGTAGTTGTTGCCTCTGATAGTAGCCCCCTACACCAAAGTGGCAATTTGCCTTGTTTGGGGTGAAAATGTAATATATATATATATATATATATATATATATATATATATATATATATATATATATAGGTAAGCCTGAGGTGCTCAATACGTAGGTAGAGCTAGTTAAGAATCCTAGAGTGGATGAAACGCGGAATATTCAGTGTAGCTTAATCGCCATATATATTTTATAAATTACTAACTAGCTCTACCTACGTATTGAGCACTTTTGAAGTAAATACTTAAAGTTTACGCATAAATCTATACTTTTGTATATTAATTTTATGTGAGTAAATTAAGTAGTTAAATATATATATATATATATATATATATATATATATATATATATATATGCACCCCTCCCCTGACCTCATTCACTCTTTCACTCTTTCATCCGATAATAACGAGCATTTCTGTAAAAGTCTGAGGAAGCTACAGACGGCAAAAAAAAAAAAAACGGCCGGGTAGCTGAAATAATGATGTAACTAAACAGAAAGATACGGTAGTAAAAAATAAAACGCACGTTTGCTCTACAACAGTATTGAGCACTTTCTTCAGTTTTTATTAATTACCATTTCCACTATATATATATATATATATATATATATATATATATATATATATATATATATATATAGTTTATGGAAAATGTGCTTATGTTCAATTATATTTCACCTTTTCTTAGAGTTTAAAATTAAAATATGACATAACTAAAAACAAAACAAAACAAAATACACAATACAACTTCTCTTTCGATTTTCGAATTTTATTGTCATGTCTATATTCTTGTATTTTCTTATAAAGTTGATGACATTGTTTTCTTCTGATGGGTTAAGGGCGGACTGACATAATAATTACATGAATGTTTCTGCACTACGGAAAAGGTGCTGTAAAGAACTGAACATTTTAACATGCTTAAAGAAATAAACGGTAAGATGGACAACATCTTGAAATTTGGAATATAGACCTTTTACCATATGTATATATATATATATATATATATATATATATATATATATATATATATATTATATATATATATATATATCAATTTGCTATATTCCTAAGTCTAAGTTTTTTTTTAGATAAAAAAAACAAACTTAGACTTAGTGATTGTTTTTCAAAAAAAAAAAAAAACTTTTACAGATCTGTTTCGTTTACGGAGAACAATCAATAGTTGTATGTCAGCATTTGATATTTCTTCCGTGGACTCATCAGAACCCTTCTTCTCAAAAAGTTTTCAAAGTAGAAAAATGAATAACAATGTAATTTGCAAAATTCCGAAAGGACGAAAACAACTCATCCGTTCATTTCCAAAATGTCCGATGCTATATTTTTCCATGAAGAAAACATATTACATTACTTAACTTGAATTCTATAAGATTCACTTTTTTTTTGTTTCAGGTCATAACATTTCCTTTTATATAATATGCTTTAGTTTTTATTTTTACCAGTAATTATTATTTAATCAGTATGTAATGTACCCAAGTTTTCATTTTGGGAAAAAATCAATTTGTAAGACGAATAAAACCTTGGATTTTAGAATCAAGCAAAATTGTTATTTACCCATATATACTCTATTGTAATACATTAACAAACATCGAGCTTATGGCTTAAAAAGGATTGGTATACATAAAGAATAGAAAATATACGTAAAAGTGTACTTTTCATAAAACACACACACACACGCGCGCTCGCTCGCTCACGCATACACATATATGTATGAATATATGATTAGCTGTTCTTACCTGGCGTTATAACTAGCATATTTACTTGCAATATATTTTGCACTCATATATATATATATATATATATATATATATATATATATATATATATATATATATATATTATTCCTTTTTTATTATTATATGAAGGAATATGCACGCGCGTTTGTATATGTGTGTGTGTGAGTGAGTGAGAGAGAGAGAGAGAGAGAGAGAGAGAGAGAGAGAGAGAGAGAGAGAGAGAGTTAGAATTTCTTCCAAATGGTGGCTTTGTAGAAATACAAGACACTCAATTGGGAGCAATTTTCTAGCAGGTAAGAGGCAATGTCCTCTATGTATTTGTTCCAATTCACATTGCCCGTGAATATTTAGCTGATAATTTGAAAGAAGAGCTCTGATGGTTATCAGTGGTTTAGAAGGCTTCTTGTAATTGTTAAAGGAAAGAATCTTTGTCTTAGTTGCATTAACTGTTACTATCCACAACAGACGGTACGTCGTTTTCTAATGTTTCTGCCATTGTCTTACATGTGTGTAGATTCGGTTTTCCTCATGTATATTATAGAAAGTTGTGTCATTAAAAAATATATCCATCTTAGACACAATTTTATTAGGGCGATCATTTATGAATATCAGGAAGACTAAAGATCAAAGAACCGACTCCTGAGGAACTCGCACGTTTATATCATAAACAAATTGAAAACATTGCCTTGTTCATAATGAATAAGTTGATGTTCCATTTAATGGTTTGGGAGGGTGGAGTATACGTTCTTACTGCAGACACAGTACCAATCTACCTAGTGTGGATTGCATGCAGTTCAACTTTAATTGCCTGTGAAGACGTGTCTTCTTTTAGAGGCACAGATTGTTTGTAGATTAGAAAAACCTTTTTCAAACGTTAATGCATTTTTACGCATCTGTTTTCTTATGAGAAATCACAGTTAAATTTCTTTAGATCTGTCGACTAGGAGGAAAGAGTCTTGCAGGCGGATTGTCGATATGTCAAACACTGTTTCACGGACCATCTTGTCGTTCTTTTTAATTCTTACTTTTTTTTTTTTGCTATCATCAAGATGATGATAAATGGACGGGTCTTGCACAACTAGAGTTATTTTCATGTCAGTCGAGGATATGTCCTTGACAATCAGTCTGACAGATGTTTGGCCATTTTGAGTAGGGAATGATCTTCCATATGCCCGGCTGAAGTATGGTTCTGGGTAGTGCTAGGAGATCCACCCTCCCAAGTCGTTACTTCCTATTTTCCAGGTGGAGTAAGATTATTGCTTAATGCCTGGGGCGCGTTCACCGGAAAATGCTGTCAAGGCTGCCAAGCGAATTTTTAAAAGGCCAAAGTTATCCTCGTTTTGGGGCACTTTTCCCACTTTTCGGCCTTGTGTCACATCTTAATCATTCGAATTGTCACTACTTATAACTCCACCACACAAATGTAGGGTTCACTATGTATGCCACAAGGAATCCAAACGTATAAAACTTACCTGCTTTGGAGTCGTCGGCATTCTTTAGTAGGAGTACCTCAAGCGATAGCCAAGAGTTCATCTCTTAACGATAGAGTAACATCTTCCCCGCCTCGAAAGCAGAAGTTAATGTCTGTGAGGATGACTTCCTAATCACTGAGCAAGACCTACAAATCTAATCGAAGACCGTGAATGTATGGTCTGGTGAAAGGTAAAATATTCAATAACGGTAAAATCCAAAAACGTTGATTAAATTTTCATTTCCACAAGTGTAATCCAAGGGAATCGCGTTAATGGAAGATGGTTCAAAGTAATCCAAAATGCAGAATTTCGTGGAATAATTCAACCAATGGGTGCAACGAAAAAGGGAATAAGTTCAAATAATATTATTAAAAGAAAGATAAATAAATTGTGCGTAGAAAGAAGAAATGGAGAGATTTTAAAACACGGCTGTCAAGGCTGATTTAAGATAAATGAGAAATGATTTAAGAAAAATTAAGAATTTTATATATATATATATATATATATATATATATATATATATATATATATATATATATATATATATATATCAGTAACAAAAACCGCGAAAGCTTCGTTTGTATCTCACAACCATGATATTTCTCTTCTTATTCATGAAAATGCATAACTTTTATGATTTATATAAAAGCTATAATTAGATTTAAGAATTGAATGGCAAAAATAACTTTTGAAAAGTGAGTTTAGGTACAAAGTCCCAAATTGTACAATTCTTTTGTTGGTTGACGTATGATTTCCAGTGCTGTGCACTTTTAGGATGTTCATCCTCCCAGACTTTATATTAGGCATTAGTCTACTGCTAATTGCCTGAGGCGCCCTCACCAAGGACTGCCCAAGCATTTTTTACAGGTCAAATTACTCTTCCTCTAGAGCGCTGTCTCTTGTGCCACATCATAAACACTTCTATTAACTGAGGCGAAAGCAGAACTTTGTATGAATGAGATGATTCTACCATTGGCATTGGTTACCATGGTATCTTGTTAGTTTGAATTATTTCTAGAAAGATCTCGCACTTACCGCAGGGACTACGTGAAGTTTGTCAACATCATAAGTGAAACAAATTGAATTCGAACTTGGCACACTCAGGTTATCAGTTCGTGTTGTTAATCACTTAGCCATCGTGATCTTTCGTCTAACCGATATAGATTTTAGAGCTGAATATAATATTTGGAAATTAAAAAAGAAAAAAGAAAAAAAAAGAAAAAAAAGAACAACAAAAACATGAAAAGTTCGTTTGTTTCAGACAACAATGGCGTGTGGGGAGTTTCTCTTATTCATGAAAAAAGAGGTTAAACGTGAAATTAAGAATTGAATGGCAAAAATAATTGGTCGTTTGAGACTGAAGTGGTTGAGGAGAAAGTTGGGTCGGGGTACAAAGTTCCAAATTCTACAACAAGGAAATGTAATGAGACCCATTTATGGGTGCAAAAATTTGAAGAGAAACCATTGTTCTACGAGAAACTATTTTTTGTGCTCGTGTGAGGTATGAATGACTTTTCGAAATTGAGGATTTAAATAAGATTTTTTTCTTTGAAAAAAAAAAAAAAAACAACAAAAAAACAAACAAACTAGTTTATGTAAATAAATATTTCTATTCGCGCCAAATCAGCGGAATAACAATTGGTTAGAAATAATTTTGTAAACTAAACAATAAAAAACGATTTTAGGTGATATTTAGCTCTGTCTTCGAAATTTAATTAATTTGAAAATCATGATTAATGATTAAAAAGTTTTCCACATGTCTGAATATCCTATATACCAAATTATGAAGTCTGTAGATAAAAAATTCGTTGAGTATATGGGTTGAGAAATTTCCTCACACACACACACACACACACACACACACACACACACACACACACACACACACACACACACATTTCCACTTTTATAGATATATTAGCAAGCTGCCCGGCGTTGTCCGGTCGTAAAATACGCATAAAAATTATATTTTAATTAATAGAGAAACTAAGACATGTGGATGCGAGTATTATGTTGTTGTTTTTTCTAAACCATTCACTTCTTGTAAGTATAAAAAAGCAAAGAAACAAATTCTCGAGCTGAGATCGAAACCAAAACTTAAAGACAGTTAATCAAATATGATAACCATTAGACTAGCGTGACACGATCTTTAAAAGATGTTTTCAAACTTACTTATTCTTAACATAGTAATGTGAACTATTCACACATGCGAATTTGTGAAACAGCAAACAAATAAAAATTCGATGAGTTCCACGTACCAATTTTGAAATTTTGACCCGTTTGCAGCCCCTTTTCCGGTGAAAACGGCTTAAAATTTTTTTCCATGCCTGAATATACAAGATTTCAAGTCTATAGATCAAAAAATTCATTGAGTATATTGGTTGAGAAGTGTCTTCACACACATTCTCACTTTTACAGACATATAGCTTAATAGACAAATTACTACTGTAGATGCTAGTATGATAGGGCTCGAACTCGGCATAGCGTATTCACTAGTTGTTCAAAGTGGCAGTCATTAAGACAATTACACACGCCCATCGGTGTCTGCGTGTCCGATGCTTAATTCTTTATTTTGTCGAATTTCCTGGCAACGTTTAAAAAGGCAGTTTCTCACGCTTTCAAGAAAAAACGAATAAAAAAGAGAGCGTTAAGAGGTTATTATTTTTTTCTCTTACGCGTTCAGCTCAACTAGCGAGTTCTAAAGGCCCGACGATTTTATTCCTTAGAAATGTCTACATCCACATGTGAGCGAGCACCTTGTTGGCCTTCAACGTCGGTTTAGATGATGAGAAATGTATGGTTTACCAAATGGAAACTCGTCGACTCGAACCTCTCTTTCAATGCATCGTTCACAGATATATTCATCAGACGCACGTAAACACCTGTTGCTAACCATTTAGACGAGGCTATCTTGAAAGAACACGTGTGTTATTGAAACAATATTATGATAACTAGCAGGACTCGTGGAAATTTAACAGAACGAAAAATATATTTAATCAACGAATATTTTCATAAAGCTGCTATTTTTCTGGATAAAAAAAAATTAGGTTTTGGGACAGAAAAACTAAACGTAGTACATATTAGTTTATCAACATTTCTATGAAAACAGTGCCCATTGTATTTTTAATATAGAACCCATCCAAATAGGATAAATTAAAAAGCAATAATAAATAATGAGAAAGTAATATTGTGCTACATAGTTCAATACAAATAATAAAATCACATTGTAAGAGAAATCTTTAATTTATTCTTTTAATCCAGCACTTCTTCTCAGACAATGTTATGTTTTGCCCTGTTTCTTTTGAATATTCCCTTTTCCATCTGATAAGGTTATAAAGATAAATATTATATTGATAAATATTATATAGATACATATTATATAGATAAACGCATGGAGATTCAATTTGGCTAAATGTTAAAATGTAGTCATTTTGGCTTTGATTAATTTATTAAATTTTTTGAAAAAAAAAATGAAAATGAAATAATAAGCACTCTATTATATAAAAAGAGATTCGACCTATGTACGCCTTACTAAAAGTAAGAAACTCCGCAAGATACACTTTCAGGCATTACATAATCAGATGATGAAATTAGTTTTACCGCCACCATTTCTTCCTTGTAACCATTTTCAAAGACGTGATGTTGCTAATCTAATTCGTTTCTTTATAAATACTTGTGTTCTTCAGAATTGACTGATCTATTTTTTGCTTCCTTTGTTGCAGCTCGTTTGATTCGTTGATCTAGTTGTCTTCATCAATTCACTGTTTAAATACATCATTGTAATACAGCCTCCTATTCCAGTAGCTTCTTTTCAGGAACTGCAATCTTGCCGAACTCGTTTCATAATCACTGCTTTCCTCCTACCTACAACCTTCACGCTTTCTCTCGAGCGATTTCGATAACACTATTTTTTATTAATAATGTGAGAAATAAACAATAAGAAAAGAAAATAAACTAATAATTAATCCATTACATAAAAAGGAAGTAATCTGACTAAAAGTAAGCAACTCCACAAGATACACTTCCAAACATTACATAATCGGATTCAATTTGATTTCGATCTTGTTATGGTTTTGAAAAATCATGTTGTATGATTCATTACATTAAGTTTAAAAATTGTGTGAACAATGATTTCAAAAGTTATTGGTTGTCGTTTTAAAAAATAATATTCGATAAATAGCGTGTCACCTTTCCCTTCTTTTCTTTGTTTCTATTTTTTTCTATTATATCGAACCAGTTGTGTGCGTGAGATAGAGAAAGAGAATCGGATAGAAAGCGGTAAATAGAGGAAGAGAGAGGGAAAGAACGAGGAAATTAGGAGGAGAGATGAATAGAAATTGATCGATTGATAGATAGATATAGAGAATATGAAGATGTAAAGAGAGAGAGAGAGAGAGATACGAGAGGTGTGCAATAAGTAATGCCCCTGACCCACTTCCAGTTGTCTGATCCAGCTGAAATTTTGCATGTGCAATGATTTATATCTCTACGGGTTATGTGGAAAATTACAACTCTGAACTAATTGTGGTTTCTGTTTTACAGGTGTTTGAATTGAGTCAGGTGTGAAATGGAGCCTGTTGAATGTCGAGCAGTGATCCGGTTTTTGCATTTGAAAGGACGCACACCACAGGAGACTTTTGATGAAATGAAAGAAACTTATGGTGATAATGCCCCATCATATGACCTTGTAAAACGCTGGCATCCTTAATTCAAATATGGCCGGAAGACTGTGGAAAAACGGTCTCCAGAGCTGCATCAAACGATGGGAGAAATGCATAATTCTGGGTGGTTCCTATGCAGAGAAAGACTAATAACTGTGCCAAGTTTCTTTGCTCTACTACTATGGGAAGTGCGTCAGGGTCATTACTCATTGCACGCCCCACGTATAGGAAATAGGGAGGAGAGATAGAGAGAAATTAATCGATTGATAGATAGATACAGAGAGTAATAAGATATATATATATATGTATATATATATATATATATATATATATATATATATATATATATATATATATATATAGAGAGAGAGAGAGAGAGAGAGAGAGAGAGAGAGAAAGAGGGGGCAGGAGTATAGGGGAGAGCTAGACGTAGATAGAGGGAAAGAAAAAGATGGAGTTAGGAAAAAGCAGTCATGTAACTCTGCTAATCTATTATATGAAAAGCAACTTTATGTTCAATTAAAACTTGAAAATACGCAATAAACACCTCAAAAGTTGATATATTTTATGCGGCAAAACCCCGGATGTATAATGTTTAACACTCAAAGAGAAAAATGCATAATGTGGGAGTTTAATATTCATTTCTATCATTTAATGTTATCAAGATATACGCGCATCTTTTAATGTTATCATATAGTCTGTTTTCTAGTACTACTAAAAGCGAAGTAACTCTGATTTATTTTTCATAGAGTTATTTCCCTTATGCCGATTTGAATTCTTTGTGTATGCCCAGGGAAAGGAATGGGCTGGGCGAAAAAGAAAGAAGGGGAAAAAGAAGGGGAGAAGAAATGAAATCTATGCAAGGGAAAAGAGAAAGGGATAGAGGTCATGTTTTACTTTTGTCTCTGGTAGCCCTACTAGTATAAAATAGTTGTATGATATGCAAGCGACGGCCTCTGCCCGAAGCAGCACCACATCTTCAATCAACGTTTTCATATTTTTGACATGACGTCACATTTTGGCAGCAGAAATAGGTTAGAATTTTGCTGCTTTTTTGCCATAAACCGGTCGGTAGGATTGAAGGATGACTCGTGCTGGGAGTTTGTTTAAAGTGAAGCTGGTCAGCCCCACTCTCTCGTCACAACCAGCCTCATCCAGCAGAAGGACAAGAAGAAGCTGCCGGAAGTGTCGACGTCCTCTTACATACAACGTTTGGTATTCCTGAATAGTCACCCGTCTGGTACTGGCCAGGTTTAACGTTGCTTGACTTCAACATGTGTCCACGTGATTATACCGTTTTTAAAGTTAAAGTTCACGGAGAAGAAATAAAAAAAATCTGTATGTAAGTGAGGAAGATGAAATGTGGGGGGGGTGCAATAGATACTGATGTGGACTATGGAATCTGCTTAGGCGATTTCAAATCTAAGAGAATTTAGCGTCCTTTCGAAATAAATAGCAACTTGTCTTCAACGAAACGTTTACAATGGGTATAAATATAGACGTTAAATAAAGCGAAAAAGTTTGATAGGCCGTAAAACTTAAGTCTGTATACGCTCTATTCCTATAATGAGTACTCACTCAATAGAAGTATAGAAACCAATGCATTTTTCTCTCTCGTTCTCTCCTGATAGTCATACTTCCATGCATTATCGCCTTCCTTATATTTTGGAGGCGATGAACAGTTTATTTCGTTCATCTCATTTCGAAGGAGATATGAACTTATCAAAATCGAATCGTTTTAGAGCAGAGAAGAGATCTCCCTGCGAGATTGAGCGAGAGTTAAGCTAATTTACATATAAGTCGACTCACACAAAGAGCAGAGAACATAAAACCGGTTGACATCTAAAAGGCAAACGAACATACTATCTGAGTATTCACTGCGACGAACGATCCTCGCTAAAGTTTGCAACAGATATTAAATTTAAACATTAAATAAATCGAAAAGAGTTGATATGACGTAAAACTCAAGTCTTGATACATCCCGGTAAAGGATATATTTGTTTGAAATAACTTAATGATCTTAACTACAGTACTCGAATAACAAATAACTAGTAAGTCGTTTTAATGAACGGTTGTTCATAGTCGTAGTTGGTATTATGCTTACGCTTTAGGCTTTCGGCGTATCTTCCAACGTCTCTCTTAGGCTGCTATATGCGTCTGTATTTATAAATTACATCAGCCAATCATATTCTTGCGAGGAGAAATCTGGATGTATTCGTATTCATTATATCAATTTTATATACTTTCTGTCAGCGATATTGAGTACTTTCTTAATATTTGTATAGAAGCTAATACATATTTCTCTCTCGGTCTCTTCTGGTGGTTATTCTCCCAGGCATTAACCTACCCATTGCTTTTAGAGGTGGCGAACTGTTTATTTTTTTCGTATTCTTCTTTCGAAGGATAGATAGATTTATTATTTGTCGCCTGGAGTTCCCTCATCAGGGAATGAGTGAAGACGTTGCCAACTAGACATTTGTGTAGACAGATCAGAGTACCTCTGTTTTGGGAAGCTGGATCACCATTGTAATTTGTCGTTTTATGAGGCAGGAAATTACACCTTACTTATCTGGTTCCAGGGCATAAATAGAAGCCATAAATAAAAGAACGATTTATTTTCATTCGCGAAGCAAAGTCCCTGCCAAGCAATTTGGCTACACACTGACCAATCAGCTTACAGGGCGAATTGATTCCAACTGCCCACCCGGCCCTCTGTGGCCACGGGCGACAAGATCAAAGTGTAGTAGGCAAAGTGTAGGGCCTTGTGCCTAATTTTGTTGTTAAAAAATCTTTTGTTTTCTTACTTAATTGTATTTTCAAAATTTTTAAAAAGCAATAAAATATATAAACAAGATCAAAGTGTAGTATCTGTTCCGACAGATACTGCACTTAAGATAATTTGTACCAGTCAATGGAGGGGAAACCCTCTATACTGGGACAATTATTATTTTTGGTAACCAGAGTGCCCCCTTTTTGCCTACTTTTAGGGGAGCTGGTTTTTACCTCACATTAAAAACGGCCTTGTGCCTAATTTGCTCAGTGGGGGAGCAAATAAACACCATCTGTTCCGGCAGATACTGCAAGCTATGACTAGCTAGGACTAGCTATGACTAGCAAAGACCAGATGTGGGGGCAACCCCACATGCCTGACCTTTAACCAGCTCCCATTTCCCACCTCTCGGGAGCTGGTCCCCTTTTTCCCTTCCCCCTCCCTTCACTCCTCACATTAAAAATCGGCCTTGTGCCTAATTTGCTCGGTGGGGGAGCAAATAAATACCATCTGTTCCGGCAGATACTGCAAGCAAAGACAATATGTGGGGGTAACCCCACATATCAGACCTTGGTCAATGTAGGGGAAACCCTTCATACCAATTGTCACTATCCAGCTCCCCTACTCCCCGGGGAGTTGGTCCCCATTTCCCCTTCACTCCTCACATTAAAAATCGGCCTTGTGCCTAATTTGCTCGGTGGGGGAGCAAATAAATACCATCTGTTCCGGCAGATGCTGCAATCAAAGACCAGCTATGACTAGCAAAGACCATATGTGGGGGGTAACCCCACATATCTGAACTTGGTCAAGGTAGGGATCACCCTACGACCACAGTTACTATCCAGCTCCCATTTCCCACCTCTCGGGAGCAGGATCCCCCTTTCCCTCCCCTCTCCCTCTCTCTCCACATTAAAAAACGGCCCTGTGCCTAATTTGCTCAGTGGGGAAGCAAATAAATACAGCCCACAAGGAACTTCTTTAGATCCTTTGGGAATCACGGCTAACAAACCCTGAGTAAGATTTGATTCTCTTCGGTCCAAGAGGACACCCCCTTTTTGGGAAAAGATTGTGAATGTCAAGAGGTCATTTTTTGACCCGTTTTATAACCAGAGTGCTCCACCCCTTGTGGGAGCTGAACTCCCTTGTTGCCGTGAGAAGAGGAGAAATCTCCTTCTCTTAAGCTTTTGAACATCTGATATGCTTCGCAATACATGCATATTATAGCTATGAGACCTGGTTTTATACTAAGAGAGAGAGAGAGAGAGAGAGAGAGAGAGAGAGAGAGAGAGAGAGAGAGAGAGAGAGAGAGAGAGAGAGAGGTGGAGAGGTGTTATGTGAGTGCATGACACAGAAAGATAAAGAAAATAAGTCGAACGAATGACCCACATCTTCCATTAGGGAGCGAAGAAGTTCCTTTTTTATTAATTTGACTTCAACTATGCAATATCAACATTCCTTATCTCAAAAGACAAGCATACAAAACCACAATATCCGGTCCAACCCGTTAGTCTCCCTCACCTTACTCTCTCCCCTCTCTCTCTCTCTCTTTTGCGTCCGTCGGATCATCATCGATGAAACACATGGAGACAGTTGAATCTCCCCCCCCCCGATATTTTAAATATTCTTGTATTAGGTTGACAAGAAAGTTCTTGCGGATATTTAATTTTGATTTTCAAATAAGTTTTCGTTATAATACCTTTACTTTATATATCATTTTAAACAGTGATTTTTTCGCTCTACCTAATCGTTTGAATCACAATCGTTTAATAACAATTATATCTTCTTTTCAGAACGTTGAATATAAGATGGGGGGAAAAATTCGCACAATTTTCTTATTTTAATTCAAGCTAGGCTGAAAAGCTGCGGAGACAGCTCGCTATATCAATGAAGCCTTTGACTCAGGAACCACTACTGAACGCACAGCACAATGGTGGTTTAAGAAATTTCGTGGCGGCGACGAGAGTCGTGAAGATGACAAACGTAATGGTCACCCATCGGATGTTGAGAACGGCCCATTAAAAGCCTTATTCAAAGCCAATTCACGTACAACTCTTCGAGAACTTGTTTTTTAATTAGACATAACGTATTTCCAAGCACTTGACAGAGACTGGAAAGAAAAAAAACCCCCAAAACTTGGAAACGAATTGAACGACAGCCAAAAGAAACGTTATTATTAAGTGTCATCTTCCCTTCTTTTACGCAACAAGAATAAGCTGTTTCTCGGCTGGGTTGTGTGTTGCGATAGAAAGTAGGTTCTTTACGACATCCGGCGACGGATTAAATGTCAACGAAGCTCCACGACACTTTCCGAAGCCAGAGTTGCACCAAAAAAAGGTTATGCTGACTGTTTCGTTGTCTGCGACTGGTCTCATCCATTACAGTTTTTTTTTTAATGCAAACGAAACGAATTCTTTTCCACGACAATGCCTAATCGCACATTGCTAAACCGACCCTGCAGAAGTTGAACGAATTGGGCTACGAAACTCTGCCTCATCCGTCATACTCTCCAGATCTCTGACCTACTGACTACCACTTTTTCAAGCATATCGACCACTTTCTGGGTGAGCAATGCTTTAAAAACATAAACAATATCAAAAATGCCATCAGCGACTTCATTGCCATCAGAACGCAAAATTGTACATAACTAGCATGAATACACTTGCTTTGCGTTGGCAAAAATGTGTTCATTCTTATGGTGATTATTTCAATTAATAAATTTATAAAAGTTAAAAATCGCAAGCACTTTCTTGTCAACCGGATACCCCCACCCGAAAAAAGACAGTCTTAAAAAAAAATATTGTGGTAACTAATAATTTGCTAGAAGTGACACTCGGCGTTGCTCGGCAATGCACGAGAAGTCCCGTGTTCTCCAAAGTCTTCCTTTTAATTGTATGTGTCCAAATGAAAAATGATTCTTTATTTTTTGGAAAAGAAAATATAATTTTGGACCAGTTTTATATCCCCCCCCCCCTGAAATATCATTGAGAAGTAAATCAGAAAATGACCATTCTTGGTAATAGTTGTTTATCGCCTAATACCTTATTCTATGACGTCAGCAGGTCACGTAACTGCTAAGGCCTCCTTCTATATACGACGGGCACGGTCCAACCTGTCACTTTCTCTCTCTCTCCTTCTTTTACCCTTCTCTCTATCTTTCGCCGGATCATCATTGATAAAGCACATGGAAACAGTCGTTTTTTCTTTACAATGCTGTCTAAATATTATTTTACCTTGAGTGTTTATAATTTACTAGAAGCGTTACTCGACGTTGCCTGGTAACGTGTGAGGACTTCTGTGTACTCCTGCTTCCGGCTCTGAACTCTGCATTACCATTCTCGTCGAACAACTGTTCTATTTATAGACGCCATTACTTGTTAACACTTATAATGTCTTCATGAGAATATCGTGTGAAGATATAACAATTCAAACGATAGGGGTTGTGTTGAATTAGCCGACATACTTATGTATGTACGTATAGTTGAGAGAGAGAGAGAGAGAGAGAGAGAGAGAGAGAGAGAGAGAGAGAGAGAGAGAAAGGAGGGGGAGTGAAGGGGTTAGTGGTGGGGTATTGGCGGAGTTTTCCAGCTGTACGCGATTTTTCCAGTGAAACGCGTCTTGTATTTGGATGGATGCTGTCAGGTAGAGACGCGCGCTTGCCCATCGTGCGACTGTTTTGGTTGTTTCTGTTATAAGGGAAGAAGAAGAAAAGGAGTGAGGGGGAGGGCTAATGAGTTTTGCAAGTATGAGGAGTTATTTTTTGAGGGAATCAGGGGAAATTAATGACACGTGGAGAGACAGAACGATATATATATATATATATATATATATATATATATATATATATATATATATATATATAGAGAGAGAGAGAGAGAGAGAGAGAGAGAGAGAGAGAGAGAGAGAAAGAGAAAGAGAAATATAGATAGAATAGGAGAGATTGAGAGAGAGAGAGGGAAAGAGAGAGAGAGAGGGGGAAAGAGAGAGAGAGAGAGGAAGATGGAGGCGGTCTATTAACACACAAAAAGAAATAAAAGCGAAATAGTTATGAGAACACAAAAATACGCGATGAAACGGATACATTTCTCTCTCTCTTTCTCTCTCTCTCTCTCTCTCTCTCTATCTATCTATCTATCTATCTATCTATATATATATATATATATATATATATATATATATATATATATATAAACTTAGTCTTATTTTTACTTTGTGATAAGGAAAAATTCCGAAAATATGAGCGTATTATGTATATTTTTTGTTTACAGAAATTTTATATGAGATAAACCGACGATATCGATGACTTATCTGACATAATATATATATATATATATATATATATATATATATATATATATATATATATATATATATAATATATGGGAGAGAGAAGGGCAAAGGAGAAACAGAAGAGAGAGGCAAAAGAAAATGTCTGAAGAGGAAAGAGGATTGAAAGAGAAGCGAGGAAAACAAGAGAGATACGATGAGAAAATATTTGGGTTCAAATAGATGAGTGTATATAGAATGAGTTATCTTTTAAAATCAAAAGAAAACGAAAGACACGCGAAGAGAGCAGAAGAGAGCAGAAGAGGAGGGCAGAGACTTGTTGAAAAAACCAAGAAGTGCTGAAAACAACAAAAAGTTTTGATGAAATAATAAAAAAAAGAGGATTGTTATTATTATTGCACAACTTCGACGATTCAGCAATACAACAATCTAGTTTTTTTAAACTACGAAAGAATTCGAGAAAGGGCATTTTCTCATATTAAAAATTTTCAGATCTAATTTTTAATCTACAAAAAACTTATGTTTTGGACAATTTTATATCGGAAAATGACGATCTTGTATTATATTATGGCCCGGGTAACGTTGGGTGTCCCGAGTAGAGAGGTTAGTTACCAACATTTGAACTAATGACAATGTGATGGAAATAATAAAAGTGTTTTGATAACGGAAGAACGTTTTGAAATAGGATTGGAATTTAATGTAGAAATAATTAATCCAGAAATATTTAAAACAATTATATGTTTAGAAGAATGTTTAATAATATAGGATTGGAGTGTTTTGTTTTAATAAACAAAGATACGTAACAAAAGACTGGACAAAAATATTTTGTTGCGTAGATACATGGCGTAATAAGTTTAGAGACACCTTAGAAAGTTAGTTAATAGAGCGACCGAGAGAGGCAGTCGGGAGATGGTAAAGCAGGGGCAAAATCGATAATTAAGATGTATCACAGTTCAACCTTTCAAAGACGTTCTGGAATAAAGGTTGTCGAAAGCAACCCGGGGTCTATTGTTCGTGATAGAATTTTCGTTACAGTTTTCCGTCCAACAAGATCAAAAATGGGTCAGGTGTGTTCCCTAATTGATCAAAGGTTGTTACTCCATAGAATAGTATTCGTCCCTTTTGTTGAAGGTATGGCTTCCTTTGTCTGGCAAGAGACAAAGATGTTTGTTCCATCCTTTATTTATCGTTATATATGAACATATACCAGATAAGTTGTTTTGTGACATTTTGAAAACTAGGTGATCACACGTAAATACATGTATGAACTACAGACTCACATTCAATAAGGCGTTCGTTACACACACACACACACACACACACACACACACACACACACACACACACACACACACACACACACACATATATATATATATATATATATATATATATATATATTAGTCCTGTGTATGACGTAAAACTAGATCCGGCAACGAGGCCCTGGTGCGGGAGCTCCAGGGTTTTGGGGAGAATGTCACTACCCCTTAGTCGTTGCAGTGCTGGGTCACCCTTGGGCAAGGTATAGTACCCACTAGCCCCCCCCGCCCTATTTAAGTTCACAAAAATCCAAGCCTGGTAAACGATGCTCTTGGCGGATGAGGAACGAATCCCAACGGCTTGCGCAGTGGATGAACCAGCATCGCAGTGCCGACGCGGTCAACAAGGGTGATGCACAACTCGACTCGGGTCTGCCTCAGCCATCGGATGCGGCTGATTGCATGTGTCCAGACTGTCCTGGCACGTCCTTGCCTCTGTACTTTTGCTTTCAGCGGAGAGGGTGCTAGCAGTACTGGGCAAGCTGCTTATTCCTACTTTGCCTAGGCTGGAGAGATGAAAGTCCTGTGGCGATGGAGTGAGGGCGTACCGGCAGGTTTGATGGACTGGAAGCCGCAGCGTGATCTCTGCACTCAGGCGATTTGAATATGATGGTTGTGCTCTTGCTGAAGAGCGACAGCATTGCAAGTCAGCAGCTCCGGTGATCGGGCAGCTCTATTCAGAGGTGCACTGCCTGTCCCATCGCGTCATCGTCGAAATCGACGGACTGCCCGATATATATATATATATATATATATATATATATATATATATATATATATATATATATATATATGTGTGTGTGTGTGTGTGTGTGTGTGTGTGTGTGTGTGTGTGTATAAAATATATACACACCCCGCGGAACTACAACACTAGGAAAAATGACTTTTGAAAATAAGTACTTGGAAAACTTGATCTCTGATAATTGGGTTTTTGAAAAAATTTGCCTTGGAAAATTCCATCATGAAAAACTTTATATGTATGTAGAGGGATAGATAAATAGAGGGAGAGAGAGAGAGAGAGAGAGAGAGAGAGAAGGAGGGGGAAAGGTAAAAAAGAGAGACAGAAAGAGGGAGGGAGGATGAACGAGGCACAGAAAAAGGAAGAGAGAGAGAAAGAAAGAAAGAAAGAGAGAGAGAGAGAGAGAGAGAGAGAGAGAGAGAGAGAGAGAGAGAGAGATAGTTTCCATTTAGCTTGCGTCCCTAAAAGAGTAAAATTAGTCACAAGGTCGTTTTTTCCCTTGTCTTTTTGAGAATTCAGTCCCATTATAAAAGGCGAAAAGAGACATTTGGAACAAAAATAACAAGCATAGCGCCGCCGGCACTCCCTCAAGGATAAAGGCACCACAAGAGACAAATCAATAAACTCATCTGAAAGGAAGATATAGAGCCGGGAAGGATGAGCTACGGAAACTAAACAGTATCAGTAACGATTTGCACGCACCTGTGGATGCATCAAAACATATAGTTGGATCCCTCCCCCAACATGGCGACACACCTAAAAAAGCCACATAGGGGTACATACGTGCAAACAGACATCAAGTAAAAATCAAATGGATTGCTCAGAGGCCAATTACTATTTTTGATGGCATATAGGATTTCTCCATGGACATCTTAACAAATATCTTGCAAAACTAGATTGTTTGAATCAGAAAAAAGTCAGTTTGAAAAGCCAGTTCAATTGAAATATAAAGAAAGGTAAAATATCCGACTAGTTTGTTTCTGATTGCTGTAATTCCATTCTCTAATCCTTTCTCTATATGGATATCACTAAAAGATGTAGAGAAACAAAACGGAAACAGACCGTTTCTTTACGTCTCTTAATAATATTTATTCGGCTTTGGCCAGTTCCTCCCTACGCTTTCATGACGTCTTAGCATGTAGAACACATGCCTTTTTTAAAAACTTGGTATATTGAAACCGACATTTACTTGTCTTCATATTTGTTAGATTTTTTGTCCGTCCACATTAGCAATTTATTTAATTAAGACCTTAAAACTGTAGGGCTTCTATGATCTTATAGCAATCACAAATAATAAAATATTTATTTTATCTCGCAAATCAATAACCCCCACCCCCCTGCTCAGTGATTCGGCCACCCACTGACTAATCAGCTAGCAGGGTACATTGATCTCTTCTGTCCCTTGGGGAACTTTTAAACCTCTTTCAGAACCGCGGTCAGCAAGCAGACTGAATATCAAATCATCAATGACTGACCTCACTCCTCTCTCCCCTGTCCCTGTCTGTCCACTGAACACTCCAGTTTAGACGACTTTCACTGAAGACAACTGCTGCCTGACATACACGCTTTAGGGACTTTCTACTCTTTCTTTTTCCAATTTTTGAACGCCGAAATAAACTTTTCGTGGTTTTGTTTTCAAAAGGATTCTGTTTCTTATTTCGTGCTTCGTGTTCGATCATCGATTAATCATTTTATTGGAGTGCACACATGCATTTACTAAAATCAAATTAAAGGCCGAACTATATTATTACATGAAGTTAATGTTCAATAACAATAACTACATGTCGAGATAGTTCAATCTGTAATCAAAAATAATTTTCCTAATTTCTGTAAAATAAAACCCCTGGTAAACTTTGTCTATTTTGACTTGGAAATATTAGCGATAGATACGCTAAATAATTCTATTTGGTTGGCCCGCAGTGCCATTTTATCTCAAACACAGAATTCTCCACCAACTAATCTTGACATATATCTGAAAAGACGTTCGCCTCCCCACAAAAATAATTATATTATTTATTTAAGTGTAGCTATAGTTTGCACCACATAGGAAGCACTAGTCAAAGATTAGATGTTAGAATCAAACAACGCGTCCACACAAAAAATTTGTCAATTTATCGCCAGAGGTTGTGAATAATTCATACTGATTCTCAATTCCAGAATTTATGATACAAAAAGGAATCTCTGCCTACAATTTAAGTATCGACTTTTCTTTTTACTAATAGGCCATCGCTTAGAAAGGCCCGGAGACCACTCGAGGATATGTGTTATAAAGATCATCAATTGGATGTATGATGATCGGCAGTGTGAGAGGACCAGATACAACGGTTAAAATGGACAGATTATTCAGGAGGAATTGATTTTCAAAGAAACATCATATATTTGTTTACATTAAACTAATTTCTAATATATATATATAAATATATATATATATATATATATATATATATATATATATATATATATATATACACGAAGTTATAGGGGTTCAAGAATGATAACCCATGATTTTAACAAGGTTATAAGAGTGCCCAATAAAAGAATAGCCAGATATATTTTTATTAATATAAATAAATTTACATGGTGGCGACAATGGACATTCGAATAGATGGTCGCTTAAATCCACAAGTCCTCACCAACCAACTTAATAAAGGGGTTGCTTTCCACAGAAGAAACCAGTCCTCCCTCCAAACAACCTGAAGACAACAACAAAAAAAATAGAAACATTTTGAAGTCGCCTGATGAGGACTCGTTGTTTTAACCGACCTTCTGTACAAAACATTAGCATCTCCAGTGTCGCGGCCTTGTAAATTTGTTTATATATATATATGTATGTATGTATATATATATATATATATATATATATATATATATATATATATATATATATATATAAACCAACATTATTGGTTACATATGTGCATACATGTTTCAGTGGAGTCCCTATTTAAAGAGAGCCATCTCGTCAGATCAAAGAAGGAAACGAGAATCACAGTTCAATTGGTTTTGTATATAAAGAAATATCCGGGTATGGATTATATTTTGAAAGAAAAAGGCGGTAGGAGGGTCATACTTTATGAATGTGGACAGTAGAGGTTT
The DNA here is from genome assembly GCF_053919585.1 of Euprymna scolopes. Lineage (NCBI taxonomy): Eukaryota > Metazoa > Mollusca > Cephalopoda > Sepiida > Sepiolidae > Euprymna > Euprymna scolopes. The sequence continues at coordinate 202,619,513 of NC_136483.1, forward strand.
TTGGAGGGAGGTATGGTACATAAAGAGAGTAGGGTGGGAGGAGCGGGGAAGAGGAAGTACGATTCGGTCTGATTAGACTATCACAGCGGCATCGGTTTCATTTGAAACTAGACTTTTGTCACTGTGTTTGCTTTCATTTGAAGTGATACACAAAACTGTCACCAGACAGTAAGTCAACCTTTGAGAAGAGAATGCCAATGGGGCGGTTCAGGCCTTTTGCAAGTCAGTGCTCTTCCTCTAGATTGCTGAGAGACAGAGAGCTTGTTTCAATTCTCGCACGTGACGTCACAGTCGTATGAGATCTCGCCCTTTATCGTACTCAGTACTACCCCTCTATCAAACATCGTGTGGCTGGCCTAAATATTTCCCAGTGAAAGCCATTAGAGTAAATCAACCATCAGCGATACCAGGTGTGGGTAGGCGTGTTGTAGAGAAATACCGACCGTTAACTGATCGGCCTGATTATTACCGAAAGGCAGGAACTGCGCTATCACCCCCCTCTCCATCAGTCGCAAGTAATAAATATGAATTATATTGAAATCAAAGTGAATGCTGAATCAATTAGACCAGCTGAATCCATAGAAATTCCACGGTTAATTAAAGTTAGGTTTTGGTTATTTAAGGCCGGAAGAAAATGTATCGATTTCAAACTATTTTTAATACCATATAGTCACCGCTTATTAAAGCCTGGAGGCCACTCAAGGATAGGGGTTAATAGGTACTATGATGTTAATTTAATTCATTTTAGTGTTCAACTCATCAAGAACTTGCTTATGTTGTACTTGAAAACGACCTTGTTATAACCAGTTGGGAAGCAACTCTGCGGTATTGTGTTCAACAGACAAACAGTTCTGGGAAAAAGCTCAGTTCATGGAATTTTTGTTTAGTTTTTCGCACAGTAAGAAAAACTGCTTATAGTGGTTGCTGCTTACAGGGTGTTTGGCGCGAATGACTTACAAGTGGAACTATAGAGTGAAGCTCAGTCAAGCACCTGTCATATTTATGATAAAGTAGAGAGAGGTTCGCAACGTCTTTCCTATGAGAAAAGGACATCGCTCACTAGATTTAGAAGTCGGTTTTGTACCCTAAAAACAAAGGATGATCTGAGCAGCTTCTCCCCAGATGTGATTTGATACTTCATTTGGTTCTTATACAAGTAGGTAGTTCATTATATACGATTAATTTCTCTTCCGTTGTCTTGCTTCCCAGGTGATTACAATCTGGTTGTCTTCAAGTCCAATGTAAACACGTTCTTGCTGAACCGTCCCCCTAGATTATCCAACTTACAAAAGTCTCACTACCTATGTAAAAACGCTATAATCACATTGACTATTGTATACCCATTAACCCTTATCCTCGAGTGGCCTCCGGGCCTTGATGTGGTGATTCCTGTGTAACAAAAAAAAAAAAAAAAAATTAAACACAATTTTATTAAATCTCTTACTAAATCGCTAGAAAAAAAAAGATTATTTCATCGTCTCAGAAAGTACAGGGCGGAACAATGAAATTGTCGCCACAGAAAGGACGACATGATTCCATTTCCGTTTGATGAAAACACCGGTTTTCTCTTTTTTTTGTTGAAAACCATCTACTAGTTGGACAGTTGTGTACAAATCTCAAGAACGATAAGCGCCTTCTATCATGTCTGAAAGTGACACAATGAACAACGAGCGAGGTTGGAGATGCGCCGCTGAATAACTCTCTACCGATCCAAGTTATGACAACAGGACCATTGCCAGCACCCTTAAATTGCATCAATGGATCGTCACGAATAACAGAGACGTGCCTAGGGCGATGAGAAAAGTTTCCAGCCACGACTAAGGTCTTTGGTGTGGTTTCAAGTGAGGGCCACATCATGCCACCTCACATCTTCGAAGTCGGCTTGAAAGTCAACACCAAAGTGTTCCTGGATGTGCTGAAGAGTGTGGTGATCCCCTGGTGCAATCAGGTGGTCGCTAGCAGGACTGTGGCCCACAAATCCAAAGAGACACAGGGTTGGCTTCAGAAGGAGTCTATGACTTTATGCCCCTCACTGCTCCCATCTAAACCCGCTGCACTACTTCGTTTTGTCATACAGCGAGAACATCACCAACATAACCTCCTACAAAACCAAAGCCAGGCTGATCGCCCCCATCCGTAGAGTATTCACTAAACTCCTACCGGCACTTGTAGAAAAGGCATGCTCTCAGTTCCGGACATGTATCGAGGATGTGATTGAGGCTGAAGGCGGCTAATTTGAATAGATGTCAGTTCTACTACATAACCAAGTTACCTGAATTGATTTTTTCAATAAAAGATTTAAAATAAAGCTGTAATATTGTTTCCTTTGGGGCGACAATTTTATCATTCCACCCTTTATTCCTTAAGATGTAATATGGTTGTCAAATCTGGGAAGGTATGTCAAGGGCCCTCTTTTGTTCCTTGACAGAGTGTCAAACCGTATTCCAAGTCTATTGTTCTCTTCTTTTCTCCACGACCTCTTTCTCACAAAAGAAAAGTTGTTAGTCTGAGTTCCAATTTATGCCTTGTAAAACATTCACTCACACACACACACTTGTCTTGTTAAAACCGCAACGTTGCACCTGGTCAATACTAAATGGGTGACCATTTGGGACTTTCAGGTGCTGTATGTGCTCTCCGCTTATATTAGCATTGCTTCTAGTTGTCATGGTCTTCTCCTTGCCACTGGACTCAAACAGTGCCGATTCAGGAGAGGTGTGGTTAAGGATTGTGCCACCCTTGCCTCACAATTACACGCGCTACTGCCCCATACAGGGGGTATCCTTTGTCTTTCAAGACTGAACGGAAGCATGGATGGAATAATTTTGATGAGCAAAGTTTCTTTTCAAGAACTACACACCCGTGGAACACAATACCGCGGAGATGTTTCTCAGCTGACTACAACATGGTCGTTTTCAAGTTCAATCTTAATAAATAAGTAAATTTGTTTATTGAGCTGCCCATTAAAATAATCAGATTCTAATTACTGTTGACTATCGTAAACAATCCTCATAGTTTTGTCTTAACATTTTGTTTATAAATTCATCGATTCTTATTATCGCGTGGCCTTTTGACCTTGATAAACAGTGACTCGTTAGTACATTAATAAGATCTAATAGGTCCTGCACTATCGACTAAGTTCCAACCTCTGTCCCATCGCCGCAATGTTGTATCTCTGTGTCTATTTTACAAGTACTTTAATGGTATATGCTCTGATCAACTTACAGCACCTGTGCCCCTCAACCTACATACTCCCGACTAACCCAACAAGCAGCAAAATCCCACCCCTTAATTGTTGAGTCTCTATATATTCTAATAGTTTTTTCCTTGGAATTTACCTCCTATTTCCTACTTCCCTGATCGCACTAACATACAAAAGTTTAAATGTAGTGTGGACAGCCATCTCACTGCTCAACTCCCCACAGTCCCATTTAGACATGATCCTAAATAGTATCCCCTTACGTCCAAGTGGCCATATGTTTTGTTTAAGGTAAAAAAGATTATGAGCTATCAGATAAGCAGATACATTTACTTAAATAAACATTAACCTATTTATTTTTAAAATTGCATTCCATAATATTAGTTAACAAATTAAAACCTTGAGTATTTGTGTTGGCAGATTTCAGACGCAACATGGAATTGTAATAGTTTATTTTGAAAATCAAAAGTTTATGTTTTCTTAGAAAGTTTATATGACTTCGAATAGAAAATCAAAAGTTTATGTTTTCTTAGAAAGTTTATATGACTTCGAACAGAAAATCCAAATTTTATGTTTTCTTAGAAAGTTTATATGACTTCGAATAGAAAATTAAAAGTTTATGTTTTCTTAGAAAGTTTATATGACTTCGAATAGAAAATCAAAAGTTTATGTCTTCTTAGAAAGTTTATATGACTTCGAATAGAAAATTAAAATATTATGTTTTCTTAGAAAGTTTATATGACTTCGAATAGAAAATCAAAAGTTTATGTTTTCTTAGAAAGTTTATATGACTTCGAATAGAAAATTAAAATATTATGTTTTCTTAGAAAGTTTATATGACTTCGAATAGAAAATCCAAATTTTATGTTTTCTTAGAAAGTTTATATGACTTCGAATAGAAAATCAAAATATTATGTTTTCTTAGAAAGTTTATATGACTTCGAATAGAAAATCAAAATTTTATGTTTTCTTAGAAAGTCTATATGACTTCGAATAGAAAATCAAAATTTTATGTTTTCTTAGAAAGTTTATATGACTTCGAATAGAAAATCAAAATTTTATGTTTTCTTAGAAAGTTTATATGACTTCGAATAGAAAATTAATTCAAACTAAAAGTTAAAATAAAACAAAGTACTCATTTTCAGTTCTCTTAACTACATAACTGCATATTTCCGCATTACTAACATCCTTCTATAAATTGCTTATATATCAAATTTTCCATGTTACTAATCAGTGAATCCAAATTAAAACCCCACACAAATATACTTTATGTGTCTGGGGGTGTTCTTAGACGTGTTTTGTGTCGGAATCCTTCTGATAAGAATCTAAAATCGATAATCGAAAAAAATCCAATTGAAGAAGGAACAGTCCGATGCTGACATTATACACCCTAACGTAGCATTGAAAAGTTTTATAATTGCGATTTCACCGAATTCGATGAAAATAAAATATCGAAAGTGTGGAACATTCATTGATCCCCAGTCAATCCCTGGCAACGTTGGGTCTCCCTGCTAGTATGAATATAAAAGCAATGTAATAGTAGTACACTTAGAATAACTCTAATAGCTTCTTCCTTCGAACAGCTAGACTTTGGAATTCCCTTCCTGCTACCTGCTTCCCTGACTATACTGATATACAGAAGCTTAAATGTAACGAGAACCAACATTTTCAAACGTAGAAACCAAACGCAATGCAGATTTTATTTGTAAAAACATATATTATTTAAATCTAAATACAGAATGTCCAAAAAGTCACTGAAGTCATTTTATCATTAATGATAATTTTTTCTTTATCGCAGATATTTTACAGATAATATTTTGAAATTATTTAAAGATACATATAACATTGAACAACGTAGGCAAGTTGTAATATTGTTTTACCAAAATCAGGAGACAATTATCAAATGGCCACCACGTTCCCTAGACTTTACTAGCCCTGATTTTTTCTTATGGTGATATCTTAAAGAAAGGGTCTATGTTAATAAACCCCAAATCCTGCAAGAATTGAAGGGAAACATTAGGAACGAAATAAGGGAGTTAAATCGCAATCCAGAGATTCTGCAATCTGTCATGAATAATGTTTTGGAAAGAGTACAAATATGCAAAGCTGAAAATGGGCAACATTTAAAAGACATTATTTTTCATAAATCAAGATTGTTTGAATTTTGCATTTTATTTTTAAAATTTCCCAATATCTTAGTCAGATTGTGTTAAAATTACAGAAAGATATCAAAAATAAAGAATCTATTTAAGGTCAAAACCTTTCAGTGACTTTTTGGATACCGTGTATTTGAGTACAAACGTTTTCATTAGAGAGAAATACAGACGCTTTTTCTTTTACGTGACATATATAATAATAATGAGATTTGTTTTGTATTGATAGATTTCAGAATATGAAAAATAATTTCAAGAAAAAAACAAAACAAAAAAAAAACAAAACAAAAAAAAACACACAAAAAACACAAAAAACGAAATTAACAAAATTTTAATGTTAAATTAATTATAAAATTGGATCTACCTTTTCGAATTCTGCATTTTCATTAACTGAAATTCACGGTCGTTTTATTTTTTTTTTTTACATAAGTTGAGAGTGCACGTTCCGCGTGAACCTTAGCAAAAATGCCATGCGCCTAATAACGCGTTGAATAACAAATGTCAAGGTCGATTCGACGCTGTTCACTTTTATATTCCCAACGAATTCTTACACCGATTTCAGAATAAGATTCTTGATTTTTTTTTACACAAGGTGAGATTAGACCAAGAGATAAAACACATAATCATTGAAAACTGGGTTATAAGTATCCGTTTTCAAGAGAAGACGATATCATAATTTTGGCAACCATGCATAGAAATATTCTGATTTCTTGGAGAGTATTTGTAGGCAAAGATTAACTAATAAATTAAAAAAAAACAATAAAACAACAACAATAAAACTTAAGAACGAATTTATCTTTTATCAATAATCATCTCTATCTATGTATCTATGCCGCTTTCTCTTTTTCTTTCAATTTTCCAAATTTACAGATGTTACTCATCTTAATATTCATTTATTTCAACATATCAAAACATCCACTTTTGACAGAACCTGTTTCGTGGCACAGAAACAATCATATAATTATGTTTATTTTGACTATTTCCTGCACTGACCCGTTAGAAAAGTAGGAACTTTTTAACTTAAACATATTAAATTATTTGCATCATGTGTTATAATATTAAAACCATGTTTGGATTGTACAACAAATGCTAAGAGCCCACTCGGGAACGCTGACCATGCAGTGATAATGGTAGAAATCGCCCTAAATTCTAGACCCAAAACTGAAGAGCCAGTGCTCAAAACAACGAGATATTATAAAAAGGCTGACTGGGAAGCCATCAGAGATCTTATCAGAGATGCCCCATGGGGAAATATTTTTCTCTTCCTGCCGAATAGTGCACACATGAGACCACTGAATGGTTCAAAACAGCAATCGAAGCGCATGTTCCCGGGCGGAAATCTTATAGCAAGCCCCACTCTCCCCAATGGTTTACTTCGACTTGCGCAACTGACATTGCTCAAAGGCAGCATGCATACCGCAGATTTAACCGACATAAGTCCAGTTCAAACAAACAGAAGTACATAGTAGCTAGAAATAAGGTTAAGAAAGAAATAGCGACAGCCAAGAGAGAATTTACTGAAACCACTACAAAACGCATCGAAGCACAAAAATTAGGAAATCGTGACTTCTGGAAAATCTACAACAGTGTAGTAAATAATGGGCAATAAACAATTCCTCCACTAACCAACAATCACGAGGTTGTTTGCTCAGCAACCGACAAAGCTAATATGCTTGCCAGCCGGTTTGACTCGAACTCCACACTGGACCCTTCCAACCACCCCCTGCCTGACTTTCCTTTGCGGACAGACGCCACGCTAGACGATCTAAAAATTACCCCTGCTCAGGTACATGCTATCATAAAAAATCTTGACACTTCAAAAGCATGTGGACCTGATCTCATCCCAGCTGTGCTATTAAAAAAGTGCTCAGCCGAAGTAGCTCCAGTTCTCTCCAAACTCTACAACAAATGCCTTAATGAATCATCCTTTCCGGGCTGTGTGAAAACCGCTTCTGTGGTACCAATATTCAAGAATTCTGGCGAAAGAACTGACCCATCAAATTATCGCCCCATTAGCCTCCTCCCACTTTTCGCCAAAATATTTGAGACCATAATTAACTATACTCTAGTCCAGCACCTTACAGATGCTAAACTTCTGACTGACAAACAATATGCATTTAAATAAGCCCGTTCCACAGCTGACATCCTCACTGTAATCTCTGAACGTATATACCATTCACTGGACAAAGCGGGGGAGGGCAGAGCGGTAGCTCTAGATATATCTAAGGCTTTTGACAGGGTATGGCACAAGGGTCTCCTCAGGAAAATTAAATCATACGGTATCACTGGTAGAATACTTAGCATAATTAAATCCTTCTTAGATCAGAGAAAAATCCAGGTTGTCTTCGACGGTCGAACATCTAAACAGTATGATATAAATGCGGGAGTGCCTCAGGGGTCTATTCTTGGACCTCTATTGTTCCTGATATTTATTAATGACCTCCCCGACAAAACTGCCTCTGAGATGGGTATCTATGCTGATGACACTACACTCTATAAAAGGCATGACAGGAAAACAAATGAACACATATCTAAAGAAATGGCAAAAACACTAGAGGATGACCTCCAATCTGTAGTGGAATGGGAACATAAATGGATGGTCACATTCAATGCTGCCAAGACCAAACTGGTTTCCTTCAATAACTACAAGAAACCTTCTCTGCCACCAATAGCAATGGCCAGTGACTCCCTGTCTGAGAGTACATTTTTTAAACTGCTTGGCCTAACGTTCACAGGAAACATGAACTGGAACAATTAATTATATTGAAAACATTGCCAGGGCCGCTGCAAAAAAGGTAGGCTCTCTCTACCGTGCTAGAAAACTACTGACACCTGAAAGTATCCTGTATCTCTATAAGGCCACCATTCGCCCATGTATGGAGTATTGTTGTCACATCTGGGCTGGTGCGTCTACTACTAGTCTCTCGCTCCTAGACAAGGTTAAAAAAAGAGTCGCCAACCTGATAGGCCCTGAACTGGCATCTAAGCTTCAGCCTCTGTCCCATCGACGAAACGTTGCATCCCTCTGCCTGTTCTACAAGTATTTTAATGGTGAATTCTCTGACGAACTGCAGACACTTGTGCCCCCACGACGCAGACACCCTCGACAAACCCGACAGGCAGCTAAATCCCACCCCACACAGTAGAGATCCCTAGATGTAAAAGATATTTCTACTCCCGTAGTTTCTTCCCCAGAACCGCTAGACTCTGGAATTCCATTCCAACTTCCTGCTTCCCTAACTGTACTGACATGCAGAAATTCAAGTGCAACGTGAACCGACATCTTGCTGCCCAAATCCCTACATAGTGCCCCAGTAGTTGCTGCCCCTGATAGTAGCCCCCTACACCTGAGTCGCAATGTGCCTTGTTTGGGGTGAAAATGTAATAAATAAAAATAAAAATTACACATGAATCGAAAATATACAAAATTAATATAATAATAATATGATTGTTTCTAGGCTACGAAACAGGTCTTATCAAAGAGTGGGCGTTCTCACACGTTGAAAGAAATAAATGGTAAGAAGAATAACATCTTGGCATTCGGAATATAGTTGTTTTGTCATCTAAATGCTCTGTAGTTAAATTTAATATATATTGAGCTTAATAAATAAAAGGATCGGTATAAATAAAAAGTGAAATACAAGTTAAAAAGCATATATATATATAATTCTTCACATATATATGTATGTATACATATATATGTATATGTGTGTGTGTGTGTGTGTGTGTGTGTGTGTGTGTGTGTGAGAAGCATGAAATATATATACACATACATATGTGCAGAATGAAAGTCAATGCTTTATGTTCTATATTAGAAATATGACATCAGTTTTGGAGGTAAGGAAACATTTATCTAAAGGAATGTTTTCTAAATACTTTTCTGTTTTTTGTTGACGAATCATTGTCCTAGAAGATTCAAGACATGCTTGAAACCTTGATTGTATTGACAAATAGAGAAACGGCCATAGAAAGTGAATCTCGTTACTGAAAAAATAAAAATATATATGCTTTCTTTTCTTCTATGGTATATTTATATTTGGAATTATAAATTAATATATACCTAGCTTAAGCACTGATAGGTTTATCACACACACACACACACACACACACACACACACACACACACACACACACACATAAATATATATAATTTAAAAAAAACATATGCATACACACGCATATATATACATACACACACACATATAAATATATATAATTAAAAAAAAAGCATTTATGATTGATGACAGTTGAAGCACAAATCATCTTTAGTCAATAATGAACTCGTGCCTCTCTATCTATCTATCTATCTATCTATCTATCTATCTATCTCTCTATCTATCTATCTATTTATCTCTCTATCTATCTATCTATCTATCTCTCTATCTATCTATCTATCTATCTATCTCTCTATCTATCTATCTATCTATCTATCTATCTCTCTCTCTATCTATCTATCTATCTATCTACCTATCTATCTATCTATCTATCTATCTATCTATCTATCTATCTATTCTCCCATACATACATCATCTCGGGATGAAAAACATTCGATGGGGTACACACACGCAAATGGATTCAATTATCAAGAATTCGGGACTTTCTACCATTGTCTTACGGAATGCATAATTTGACCCAGAAATATGTGAGAGGATATCGGTGAAAAGCTTTAAACAATAGACAAAGAAAATATTAAACATTTCAATAGGAATGTTTTATAAATAAAATCGTCACAGAGAAATAGCAGTCAGTCGATCATAGAGAGCGAGGTTGCATCACCATTTTTTCACCGTCCAACATGTGAACACCCCGCATCCCACCCGCGCCTTACAGAAACGTCAAAGCACAGAATAATAATTTGTCACCGAAAAGCTGATTTTTTGGCGTGAAATAAAAGCAATATATTTTGTAGATCAACTGTGTTGTGATTATTACTTCACTGTCAGTGTCTATATATTTTGTACCAGCAACAGAATTAAATGTCAGCATTTACATAGACTGGACAAACACATCTTAAACAACCAGTCACAGCGAACAAACAAACAAACACACACACACACACACACACACACACACACACACACACACACACACACACACACCACACACACACACACACATACACACACACACACACATATATATGCATACATATATACATATATATATTGTATATGTATATATATATTATAAAATAATATATATATTTTAGTATTTACTGTTTATCTGTATAGTTACTACTTCCTCTAAGGGGTAGTGACATTCTCCTCCAAACGGTGGAGCTCCCGCACCAGGGCCTCGTTGCCGGATGTAGTTTTACGTCATACACAGGACTAATATATATACATATATATATATATATATGTGTGTATGTGTGTGTGTGTGTGTGTTTGTATGTGTGTGTGTGTATGTGCGTGTGTCAAAAGCCTTAGATATATGTAGGGCTACGGCTCTACGCTCCCCTGCTTTGTCCAGTATATGGCATATACGTACAGAGATTACAGTTGGGATATCTGCTCTAGAACGGGCTTGCCTAAATCCATATTGTTGGTCAGTCAAAAGTTTAGCATCTGTAAGGTGATGGACTAGAGCTTGCTTAATTATGCACACAAATCGCGAAAAGTGGGAGGAGGCTACTGGAGCGATAATATAATGGGTCAGTTTATGTCGCCAGAAGTCTTGAAAACTGGTACCAAAGAAGCAA
>NC_136483.1:202635565-202750565 GCF_053919585.1 Euprymna scolopes
CTTCTGGCTAGGATCCGAGGGTAGTATCTGTTTTGTGTAAAGATGGCATAATGATACCGTTGGGGTTTCCGTTTGCGCCAGGCATTCGTGCAATGGAAATATATCTCAGACTCCTTTAGAGATATTGGAGATAAACCATAAAAGCCAGATATATTCTGACACTAAATAAACCAGATTACTTAGAGAATTCTTTTACAGCTTTAACAAAAGGATAACAATAATATCGCCAGGTCTACATTCACGCTGATCGTCCACATAATGTCCAGCAGAAATATATCACATATGAACGATGCCGCTGTGGAATTTTCACAAGCCCAGCTAATATTAAATAAATAGATGAAATGTCTTACAAAACTAAACATTTTTTTTGCGGATTAACTGATAATTAGGGCTAGGACAACAGCATATTCTTTTCATTGATTTTACCCTCGAATGTATATCCGTTGATATCTTATATGCTTTTATATAAAGTTATGTGGTTCTCGGTTGATTAACTGTGTCTAACTGTGTCGAATATATATTCGAGAGTCAAAACAATGAAAAGAATATGCTGTTGTCATAGCCCTACTGGTAAGCAACTCTGAAATTCACCATTTCATATTAGAAAATGCGTCAGATTCAAACGAAATGAAGTTGTTAGTCGAAGATCACATTCGAATGAATGGAGCGACGTTTCTTGGTGTCTTCTGGTTGTAAAGAAAGTTTCCAAAAAGAAAGAAGATAGATAAAGGATGATTACATCTATCCCGTCACAAGTATGTGTCTGCTGATTGGTCAATGTGTCTTGTCTTGCCCAATTAAATGTGAGTAATTGTTAATTCAAGGGAGGTAATACATCGTCACAAAAAAAGATGCTGCTGTAAAATTTCTACAGGTTAGTAGAAGATGAATGCCACTCATAGTCTCGTTAATAAAAATTCCAATCCTTCCTATAATTCAACATTATTTGGTAGAAAAAAACTTCTGTCAACGCCTAACTTTTCTACCAATCTTCAGTCTAACACTTTTCATTTCATCAATCTTTAATAATATTGCGAATACATTTTAATTAGATAGTGTTCAGGTGGATATTCTAATCGGAGATCATGAATAGGTTACGAGTTTTACCTTTTATGTGGATCCTTAACATAGAAAGTGGTAGAACTTAGGCGGAAATGACGTCAAATATAGGCTAGAGTAGCGGTTATTATCAATCGCCGTTTCTGAGGAAACGACTGAACTAGAGAGACGTTAATATAGTCTGACGATAACGAAGTAAACCATGCACGTATAAAATAAATCTGTCTGTTTCTAATTCCTACCCTCGTTTGACTTTACAACGCTCTGGACGATCAACTGTTGCTAATAAGAAAAAATCAAGTGTCTTCGAGAGAATCATGTGTTGAATAAATTATAATTAATTGATAAGCATGAGTTTTTGATTACAGCTGAAAAAAAAATAATCTCTGTCTTCGGAGATGGAGTATGCGTGTACAATGGCACACCATTCAAAACAATTTTAATTTGAAATTGCTTTTCTTAAATAAACAAATGATCAAACTATGTAACAGTTTCTTTAATATTGGACTACAAGGTCTGGGTGGTGCTTTTTCTCACCGATGTTTCTATATTCACTGGCCATCCACAATCATTCCTTTTATCATGAGAAACAATTCTAAAAGAAGCCAGAATGAGAATATAATGGTTTGACAAATAACTTACTCATGTCGTGCTGTAAATCAGAGTCAATTCGACGCGGGTTCATTATTTCTCGATGAAAATCGCACTTACCTGAAAGAAAAGAAAATTACATTAATTAATTAAAAGTCACTTTTTTCTAAATTACATTTATCTTAAATTCGATCAATTTTGATGACACCACTACCAACACAACCACCAAACAACGACGACGACGACGACGACGACGACGACGACGACGACGACGACGACAACAACAACAACAACAACAACAACAACACAAGAACAAGGCTATAGATAGAAGGAAAACAGTCAGCAGGAAGAGAGTTCCACAAATTTGCAATACATCGAAGTAAGTTACTGAAATAGAAAACTGTTTTACAATGAGGTATTAAGACAACAAATTGATGGAGGTCACTAGACCGACGAGTCATAGAACTGGAAGAAAAAAAGCAGTGACAATTCTGAAAGACATGCCATAATAATATTTATAAAAAAGTGTGAAACTAGGAACATCACATCTGTGTGTGTGTGTGTGTGTGTGTGTGTGTGTGAGTAAGAGAAAGAGAGAGAGAGAGAAAAAAAGAAAGAGAGTGAGAGAAAGAGAGAGAGATGCTTCAAAGAAGTAGAAAGGGTAGGTCCAATCAAATTAAAGATACGTTTCTGCAGCTTATCAAGAGACAGAGATTCGTCAGCTCAAGTATGACAACAATACTCCATGCATGGTCTGGTAAGAAAATACGTAGAGAAAGACGTGAGAAAATGTTTAGAGTGATAGAGAGAATCTTTACGAAAAGCAGAAAAAGCAATGCATTTAATTTATGAACTCAAAGAAAGACGTGAAGAGAAAGAAAGACGTAAAATTCATATGAATCCGCATGATACACCTTTTTTGAGCGACTTCATGGTTGGCATTGGTTTATCCATGATTTTGGTCACCTAGAATTGACTGGATTCGAACTTGGCTCACCCATGTTGTCGATCAGCGTTGTTACTGGCGATTTTAATTCTTTTTCGAATTCTTTGCGTGATTGTTTTGTCTTTATATAGGTTGGAATTCGAAAGTAAACGAGTCCGAGCGACGAGTCAATTATAGTTTCAAAGTCGGTGAATTGAAAAAGGAATTTGGCATTGTTTGGACGCTGCGTCACATTTTCATTTGGGAAAGCCTTCGCAATAAATTACTAGGTATGTGTGTGTGTGTGTGTGTATGTGCGTGTGTGTGAGAGAGAGAAAGAGAGAGAAAGAGAGAGAAAGAGAGTGGGGAGAAGACAAACCTGTTCTCTTAAGATCATCAATGTTAAATCATGTTTATGGATGACTATTTAAAAATATTAGATCTCTTATGTAAAATTCACCCTTAGTGATCTTACAAGTCAAGAACATCCCACTGATCTGCAGTTTCAACGAATTTGTCGACCAGACACTGACCTTTGTTAACAAATTGATTTTATAATTTCAGAAATATACTAAAAGTATATCAGATTAAATTGTTCGGAAAATAATGTCCGATTTTTTAATTCACTTTTAAAAAACAGATTTTAGTTGCTAATTTTTACAGTGTTTTACGCACAGTTTTATATGCTTCATATTTAATATGAACGTGTACGATTTAATAAGTTTCCAAGAATTTATTTCTGAATAAAATCTTGCAATATATAAACCATTAATAAGAAAGAATAAATACTTTTCTTGCACGAGTTCGAACTCGGTCAGAAGGTTTGTCGTTAGTGACGAAGATAAAAATTAAAACAGAAAACGAAAAAAAAAAGTATGGAAGATGAAGGCAGAGGTCAGCCATGCATTTGGAAACAATTGTTGAACAAAACACACGTCAAAGTGTTATCGAAATATCTAGGGCACTGGATGTCAGTATTTGAACGATGTCCGACTATTTGAAGCGAATTTGTAAGATGAAAACCTTGATGAATGGTTCACATATCGTTACAGATTGAATGGATTTGGCTTCATTAAAAGACACGTAATAATGTGTTAGTAACCTTAATAAGTCAAATTTCACATGTGGGAATAAAGAAACGGAAGTAGTAAAGACGTGAGTAACATGACATATCAAGTTACTTGATGTCAGTATTTCAGTGATGTTTGACCATTGTGGGGGAGATTTTGTTCCCCAGAGGGTGGGGCAATTGGAGGGGGTATAGGTATGGGAGGGGGATGATAGAAGGGATGATAGTTGTTTCAGTCATGAGGGGGTTCTCCTCCACTGACTGAGGAGGGAGCGAGGTGTTGGAACAAATATTATACTATGGTTCTAGGTGTTTCCTAGTGCTGTTGGTTTCGAGGTTAAGTAGGGTTGGTATTGTCCAGTGTGTTGAATTAGAGATAGGGGTGTTATGTCTGTGTGTGCTTGTATGCGTGCACGTGTGTGTGTATTAACGTGTCGGTTCTGATTTATGTGTGGGTGTGTATATATGTATGTGCATGGATGTGCATGCGAGTGTACCTTGCATTTCATGTTTTTGTGTGATGCTATTAGGCTCTGTTCAGTTCAGGAGTGAATCTGGTGATGAAATTTTTTCCTGTGTAAGTAAATAAAAATAATTGTCTGTTTGGAAGATTGGCATTATTTTGAAGCTGTTTCCACTCCATGTGTATACGTGTTTTGAAACATAGAGGTGTCTGTTATCTGCAATTTTGATGTTGCTCTTATGTAAGGCCACTCTATTGCTGAAATTTTTGGTGGCGCCTATGTAGGATTTATTGCATGTTGTGCATCTTAGTGCATATACTACATTTCTGGAGGTACAATTTAGATCCTTTTTTATTTTGAATGTTTGTGTTGGGTTTTTGAATGTGTATGTGTTACCTTCTATTATTATGTCACATACTCCACATCGCGGTTTGTTACATTTTGTAACCCCTTTTGTAGTATGTGGGACGAGTTTTGAGGAAGTTAGGATGTGTTTTATGTTTTTGGGTTGGCGTTTGCTTTGTATTATTTTTGTTGTTTTAAGTATGTTGTTTAATTTGTTGTTCTGATTGAGGAGGATAAGTTTTTTTGTTATCTGTGTGAATAGTTCTGGGTTGTTTGTGTTGTGTGTAGAGACGTATGCTAAAATTTGTTTTTTGTTGTGTTCTTTTGGGGTTCTTAGTTGGTCTATTGGAATTTTTTCAGCCAGTTCAATACCTTTCTGTATTAGTGGTAGTGGATATCCTCTTTTCCGCAGTGTTATTTGTAGTTCATTCAGTCTAGTTGAACGGAGGTGTCTGTCTGTTACTATGGTGCAGACTCTACGTGCTAGGGAGTAGGGAATTGATTTTAGACAGTTTTTAGGATGGTGGCTTTTGAAGTGGAGGTATTGTTGAGTGTCTGTGGGTTTGTGGTAGATGTCTGTGATTATGTTGTTTTTTTATTGTTACTAGCATGTCTAGGAAAGGCAGTTCTGTGGGGCTTTGTTCTAGTGTGAAGTTTATTTTTAGGTGTAGATTTTGTAGTAAAGTGTGGAGTTCTTTGATATCCCCCCATGAGGTTCTCCAGAGGATAAAGCAGTCGTCTAGGTATCTTTTCCAAGATTTTATGAAGAGTGTTTTTATATTGTGCCCGTACTTTTGCTCTATCCTTTCATAAAGGGGCTCTTCTAGGAAGGCGAGTGTAAGGGTGGCATATGTCGGTGCCATTTTGGTACCCATTGCTGTGCCTAGTATTTGGATGTAGTTGTCTTTATTGAATTGGAAGGAGTTGTTATTGAGGATTATGTCGATGCTATCAATCACGAATTGTTTATTGAATCTGGGGTGTAAAGTCTGTGTATGTTTGTCAATCCAATATGCGATAGCTTCTTTTCCTAGATTGTGTGGAATATTGCTATATAGGCTGCTACCTTCGAATGTGGCTAGTCTAGTCCCATCGTCTACTGTTTGTGGTAGGGAGCTAAGGAAGTGTGTGTTATCTCTTACAAAACTTCTGACTAGATTGGTGAAGGGCTGTAATAGTATATCTATTAGGTTGCTAAGTCTGCTTGTTGGGCATGATGGTCCTGCTACTATGGGTCTGAATGTGAGGTCGTTAGGGTTTGGGGTGCTTATGTATTCCGACTTTTGTATGTTGATGGCATGTCTTACCTGGTTAGATTTGTGTATTTTGGGTAGCCCATAGAAGATGTTTGTTTTTGTTGTGAAGTTTGTAAGGAAGTCTTTTTCTTTTTTAGTTAATGTACTATTGTATGTTGTGCAGAGTTTTGTTATTTTAGATATGGTTGTGTCGTCTATGTTAGAGCTAATTGGTTGGAATACTTTTCGTTCCCTAGTGATTCTAAAATTTTTGTTTTATAGACGTTCTTATTCAATATAACTACTGCACTACCTTTGTCTGCTTCCTTTATAACTAAGTTGTTATTGTGTTGGATTTTTTTAAGTGCTTGATTTTGTTTTCGTGTTAGATTACAGGTGGGGTTTTCTTTTTGTTGGGGGTTGAGGTTCCAGAGTGTTTTAAAGAAGGTATTTAGTTCTTTTGTGTTGTTATGTTTGTTGAGGAAGTATGTTGATTTGTTTTTTACTAGAGAGTCGTCTGTTGTGTTATCACTGTCGTTAAGTATATCTATGAGTCTAAATTTGCGTTCAAATTCTTTGAGGTCTTTCTTTAACTCTGCTATGTTACTTCTGGGAGTTGGGCAGAATTTGAGGCCTAGTTTTAGTACTTCAATTTCGTCCTTTGTAAGTGTCTCTGTAGATAGGTTGATGACTTTGGGTTTTTTGTTGTCTAGTCTGGTGTTGTCATTTTGTGAGGGATTCCTAAAAAATGATTGTGAGGGTCGTTAGTTTCGTTGATTCGGTTGGGAGGTAGGTTGTGTCGTTTTGTAGGGATGTATGGGTTATGATGGTACCTGGGGTATTCGAATTGGTTGTGTTTGTGTGTGGGGTATGTTTGGGGTCGGTTTTGTACTGTGGGGAACTGAGGGTGGGTGTTGTAAAGATTGTTTTGTGTTGGGTGGTATCTATAGGGGTGGTTTAGTTCCATTTGGGTTGTTACGGTGGGGGTTGTTAAGTAGGGGGATTTTTGGTGGTTTGTGTGGGTGGGGTGGGGTGAGAGATAGTGGGTTCTTGGCTGAGTTGGGTGACGTGGTTGGTAGTAACTATATATATATATATATATATATATATATATATATATATATATATATATATATATATATAGAGAGAGAGAGAGAGAGAGAGAGAGAGAGAGAGAGAGAGAGAGAGACAGAGAATATATCTGTATCTGTGTGACTCAATTTGAGCTGACCTGCGGCAAAAAAGCTGACAAAAACAGAAAGATAAAGGAAAGAAATATATATATATATATATATATATATATATATATATATATATATATATATATATAGAGAGAGAGAGAGAGAGAGAGAGGGAGAGAGAGAGAGAGAGAGAGAGAGAATATCTTTTTGACTCAGTGTCAGTCGGTCTGCGGTAAAAAAAACAAACAAAAAAAAACATAATAACGAGGTCATATTAGCTTTGAATTTCCATCTGATTCTCCCGTCAATAAATCAACATTTTTCGACACCTTTCGATGGCAAAGTACAAAAAAAAAAAAAAAAGAAAAAGAAAAAAAAAAGGATAGGATAATCCGTTATTAATGGAGAATAATCCCCAGTAATCTCGGCCGGAACAGCTGAGCTCGAAGCTTTTAAATGAGAAGTGGAACATAATAAACCTTAATTGCTAATTTCCTTTTGATTTTTCATCTGATTTCACATAATTCTAAATTTTCCCGTTCATCTGTGATTTATTTCGAAATCTCCAATGTTTATTTTCAGAATTTCTATTTATTGATCTTTTTTGTCGAACTCGGGTATCTTTTTATCGAACTCGGGTATCTTTTTATCGAACTCGGGTATCTTTTTGTCGAACTCGGGTATCTTTTTATCGAACTCGGGTATCTTTTTGTCAAACTCGGGTATCTTTTTGTCAAACTCGGGTATCTTTTTGTCGAACTCGGGTATCTTTTTGTCGAACTCGGGTATCTTTTTGTCGAACTCGGGTATCTTTTTGTCGAACTCGAGAATCTGCACAGAATTTCGAACGGAAGCCTTTATTTAATCCACAGAGGTATCATGCTCTCGTTCCGTCAGCCATGACTGGGTAGAAGTCCCAAGTAATTCGCAATTGTATTTCGTGTGTTGCCCGCACTGAAGATTGAACCTTCAACCTCCAGAAAAGTGTAATATTTACAACTAAATGTCACCAAGTGCTTTATCCACTACGCCACGGATTATTGACAGAGGAAAAGATTCTCGATTACAAGTGTTATTTCGTTTCAACACTGAATGATATACAAAATTTGTAAAAGTGACGAACAATCGTTCCCAAGTGAATGAGTCAAAAGCTCGCAAAAACGTTCAATCATTACGTTGAGTTATTTATTTGTTTTGGGAAAATCGCTCCAGACAAAGCATGAAGCCACTCGATCTAAGGAGCTAAAAATACTATTTTAAGGGCAGAAATTCGCCAACGATAAGTGTTAGATTCCGACGAAGAAAAACGCAATTTTTTCCATTTGTCAGAAACATCGATCATGAAATGCGAGGGCAAGATAAAGGAAACGGAAGTGACGTGGCTATCGAAAGTAAACCCAAAGTCTTGTTTCTGCTCTTCATGAAACTATCCAATTAAATGTGATATCTTGATATGAAACTATCCAATTAAATGTGATATCTTGATATGAAACTATCCAATTAAATGTGATATCTTGATATGAAACTATCCAATTAAATGTGATATCTTGATATGAAACTATCCAATTAAATGTGATATCTTGATATGAAACTATCCAATTAAATGTGATATCTTGATATGAAACTATCCAATTAAATGTGATATCTTGATATGAAACTATCCAATTAAATGTGATATCTTGATATGAAACTATCCAATTAAATGTGATATCTTGATATGAAACTATCCAATTAAATGTGATATCTTGATATGAAACTATCCAATTAAATGTGATATCTTGATATGAAACTATCCAATTAAATGTGATATCTTGATATGAAACTATCCAATTAAATGTGATATCTTGATATGAAACTATCCAATTAAATGTGATATCTTGATATGAAACTATCCAATTAAATGTGATATCTTGATATGAAACTATCCAATTAAATGTGATATCTTGATATGAAACTATCCAATTAAATGTGATATCTTGATATGAAACTATCCAATTAAATGTGATATCTTGATATGAAATTATCCAATTAAATGTGATATCTTGATATGAAACTATCCAATTAAATGTGATATCTTGATATGAAACTATCCAATTAAATGTGATATCTTGATATGAAACTATCCAATTAAATGTGATATCTTGATATGAAACTATCCAATTAAATGTGATATCTTGATATGAAACAATATCTGATACATTATTTCCATTTAAATGTTATTACCATTATCAATCCCTCTTCCTAAAGTCAAACCATTCTTAGGTACAGTGGCAACATGGCAGTGTCAGAGGTAGCCGGTTAAGAGGGCGCTGGTGGAAATCCACGAAGAGTCAACAGATGGAACCATCTCTACGTCTGCATGCGCTAAGCAAGTGCATGTCAACCGCACACCCATGGATAACAATGTTTTTATTCTGTGCATGTACAATCATTATTTTTTGTGTGTGCTTGTAAAAACCTTCCCCAACTTCGTATGCAGCGGCTGAATGTTGTCGAGGTGGATATGCAATATTAAAGGTATACCGAATAGTTACTGCTAGCGGGCAAGACAAAACCAAAAAAGAACTAAAAAATAAATCGCTCATATTCCATATTCAATTTCTAATGTATCAATATTACATCGTTCGTCAAATAATGTATCAATATTACATCGTTCATCAAATAATGTATCAATATTACATCGTTCATCAAATAATGTATCAGTATTACATCGTTCGTCAAATAATGTATCAATATTACATCGTTCGTCAAATAATGTATCAATATTACATCGTTCATCAAATAATGTATCAATATTACATCGTTCATCAAATAATGTATCAATATTACATCGTTCATCAAATAATGTATCAATATTACATCGTTCATCAAATAATGTATCAATATTACATCGTTCGTCAAATAATGTATCAATATTACATCGTTCGTCAAATAATGTATCAATATTACATCGTTCGTCAAATAATGTATCAATATTACATCGTTCATCAAATAATGTATCAATATTACATCGTTCATCAAATAATGTATCAATATTACATCGTTCGTCAAATAATGTAGCAATATTACATCGTTCATCAAATAATGTATCAATATTACATCGTTCGTCAAATAATGTATCAATATTACACTGTTCGTCAAATAATGTATCAATATTACATCGTTCATCAAATAATGTATCAATATTACATCGTTCGTCAAATAATGTATCAATATTACATCGTTCGTCAAATAATGTATCAATATTACATCGTTCATCAAATAATGTATCAATATTACATCGTTCATCAAATAATGTATCAATATTACATCGTTCGTCAAATAATGTATCAATATTACACTGTTCGTCAAATAATGTATCAATATTACATCGTTCGTCAAATAATGTATCAATATTACATCGTTCATCAAATAATGTATCAATATTACATCGTTCATCAAATAATGTATCAATATTACATCGTTCATCAAATAATGTATCAATATTACATCGTTCATCAAATAATGTATCAATATTACATCGTTCATCAAATAATGTATCAATATTACATCGTTCGTCAAATAATGTATCAATATTACATCGTTCGTCAAATAATGTATCAATATTACATCGTTCGTCAAATAATGTATCAATATTACATCGTTCGTCAAATAATGTATCAATATTACATCGTTCATCAAATAATGTATCAATATTACATCGTTCATCAAATAATGTATCAATATTACATCGTTCGTCAAATAATGTATCAATATTACATCGTTCATCAAATAATGTATCAATATTACATCGTTCGTCAAATAATGTATCAATATTACACTGTTCGTCAAATAATGTATCAATATTACATCGTTCATCAAATAATGTATCAATATTACATCGTTCGTCAAATAATGTATCAATATTACATCGTTCGTCAAATAATGTATCAATATTACATCGTTCATCAAATAATGTATCAATATTACATCGTTCATCAAATAATGTATCAATATTACATCGTTCGTCAAATAATGTATCAATATTACACTGTTCGTCAAATAATGTATCAATATTACATCGTTCGTCAAATAATGTATCAATATTACATCGTTCGTCAAATAATGTATCAATATTACATCGTTCGTCAAATAATGTATCAATATTACATCGTTCGTAAAATAATGTATCAATATTACATCGTTCATCAAATAATGTATCAATATTACATCGTTCGTCAAATAATGTATCAATATTACATCGTTCATCAAATAATGTATCAATATTACATCGTTCATCAAATAATGTATCAATATTACATCGTTCGTCAAATAATGTATCAATATTACATCGTTCATCAAATAATGTATCAATATTACATCGTTCGTCAAATAATGTATCAATATTATATCGTTCATCAAATAATGTATCAATATTACATCGTTCATCAAATAATATATCAATATTACATCGTTCATCAAATAATGTATCAATATTACATCGTTCGTCAAATAATGTATCAATATTACATCGTTCATCAAATAATGTATCAATATTACATCGTTCGTCAAATAATGTATCAATATTACATCGTTCATCAAATAATGTATCAATATTACATCGTTCGTCAAATAATGTATCAATATTACATCGTTCGTCAAATAATGTATCAATATTACATCGTTCATCAAATAATGTATCAATATTACATCGTTCGTCAAATAATGTATCAATATTACATCGTTCATCAAATAATGTATCAATATTACATCGTTCGTCAAATAATGTATCAATATTACATCGTTCATCAAATAATGTATCAATATTACATCGTTCATCAAATAATGTATCAATATTACATCGTTCATCAAATAATGTATCAATATTACATCGTTCATCAAATAATGTATCAATATTACATCGTTCGTCAAATAATGTTTCAATATTACATCGTTCGTCAAATAATGTATCAATATTACATCGTTCGTCAAATAATGTATCAATATTACATCGTTCATCAAATAATGTATCAATATTACATCGTTCGTCAAATAATGTATCAATATTACATCGTTCATCAAATAATGTATCAATATTACATCGTTCATCAAATAATGTATCAATATTACATCGTTCATCAAATAATGTATCAATATTACATCGTTCATCAAATAATGTATCAATATTACATCGTTCATCAAATAATGTATCAATATTACATCGTTCGTCAAATAATGTATCAATATTACATCGTTCATCAAATAATGTATCAATATTACATCGTTCATCAAATAATATATCAATATTACATCGTTCATCAAATAATGTATCAATATTACATCGTTCGTCAAATAATGTATCAATATTACATCGTTCATCAAATAATGTATCAATATTACATCGTTCGTCAAATAATGTATCAATATTACATCGTTCATCAAATAATGTATCAATATTACATCGTTCATCAAATAATGTATCAATATTACATCGTTCGTCAAATAATGTATCAATATTACATCGTTCGTCAAATAATGTATCAATATTACATCGTTCGTCAAATAATGTATCAATATTACACTGTTCGTCAAATAATGTATCAATATTACATCGTTCGTCAAATAATGTATCAATATTACATCGTTCGTCAAATAATGTATCAATATTACATCGTTCGTCAAATAATGTATCAATATTACATCGTTCGTCAAATAATGTATCAATATTACATCGTTCATCAAATAATGTATCAATATTACATCGTTCGTCAAATAATGTATCAATATTACATCGTTCATCAAATAATGTATCAATATTACATCGTTCATCAAATAATGTATCAATATTACATCGTTCATCAAATAATGTATCAATATTACATCGTTCGTCAAATAATGTATCAATATTACATCGTTCATCAAATAATGTATCAATATTACATCGTTCATCAAATAATGTATCAATATTACATCGTTCATCAAATAATGTATCAATATTACATCGTTCGTCAAATAATGTATCAATATTACATCGTTCATCAAATAATGTATCAATATTACATCGTTCATCAAATAATGTATCAATATTACATCGTTCGTCAAATAATGTATCAATATTACATCGTTCATCAAATAATGTATCAATATTACATCGTTCATCAAATAATGTATCAATATTACATCGTTCATCAAATAATGTATCAATATTACATCGTTCGTCAAATAATGTATCAATATTACATCGTTCATCAAATAATGTATCAATATTACATCGTTCATCAAATAATGTATCAATATTACATCGTTCATCAAATAATGTATCAATATTACATCGTTCGTCAAATAATGTATCAATATTACATCATTCATCAAATAATGTATCAATATTACATCGTTCATCAAATAATGTATCAATATTACATCGTTCGTCAAATAATGTATCAATATTACATCGTTCGTCAAATAATGTATCAATATTACATCGTTCGTCAAATAATGTATCAATATTACATCGTTCGTCAAATATCATCCGATTTTCCGGCTCATCTTTATAAAGTTGATTTTGCTTGCTATTTTCGAAATGTTTATACAAAACGAAAACAAAAACCAGTCGTAATACTGCATATCTATGCCTGTCAACATAAGGATAGACCAAAATTGTATCTGTTTTTTTTTTTCATATTGTATAAATTCTTTTTCAAGTTGAGTTTTGAAACCGTTAGTAACTCAAAAAATGATTCTCTAATTATGTTTATTACTGTAACCAATAAAAACAGATTCATACATCAATTGCAAAAACAAAACAAAAAACAAGCAAACAATAGAAAAAAAGAAGAAAAAAAGAAAACGGAAGTTGAAATTCCGTCAAAATTTAGAACATGACCGAACTCTTCAAAGGTTTAACTTAACAACAGATTAAAATGATTGACCTAACTACAAATAAGTCGAAATGCATTGTGATGGATTTAATTAAAATATGTTCCTATAAACATAACGAATAAAAGGTTTGTTTCTGATATCAGCCATTATTTTTCGTACAATTTAATAAATATTTTGCTTCTAACCTCCTACTTATAATTTCCTAATTTGAGATCTTAGAGAACGTTTTGTTATTTCACTGCCTGCGTTTTTGGGACCAGTTGTTGACATCGCTCATACAAACAAATCGTGTTTGAATAAAGCTATTCTTTGTTTTCGGATTCGTCTTAAAATGGCCGTATGTGTCGAAAAGAATTACCAAACTAATTCTCTTTTTTCCTTTTTTTTAAGTGACGTCTTTGCTAAGACAAAGGCAAACTTTCTTTCCGGTTTCATCTGTGTTTAATTTCCTCATTGAGATAACCCTAATGCCCGGAATGCGTATATTACCTGAACTGCCACCGATGATGCCTTTAAGGGAAGAAGGCAAATCATCTGAGGGGGATGGTCACCCCAATAAGTGATTTCATCTTGGAGCAACTTCATATACACCCCTACTCCCTTTCATTGATCCTGTCTAGAATCCATCCCCATTTAGAGATCGACTGCCTGTTTCCGGTTCCCATCAAGCCGGAAAACAGTGGACTGTGTACCATCTAGAGAGGGTTGAGAGGGTCTTACTAACATTTTTTGTTTATCTTTTTGACTTTTTCCCTCAGCCCACGCCAATGAATTAAATAAACAAACATCTTATCATACAATGTTATTTTTACTTATATTATACATAGGGTATGGCAAGATGATCTTAGGAAAATCAGATCGTATGGTATCACTCGACGAATACTTAACATAATTAAATTCTTAAATAAGAGGAGAATCCAGGTTGTCCTCGACGGTCGTACATCAAAACAATATGTTATAAATGCGGGTAGACCTCAAGAGTCGATCCTTGGACCTTTATTATTCCTGATATTCATAAATGACCTTCCTGATAAAATTATCTCTTAGATGAGTATATTTGCTGATGACACGAAGCTCTATAACAGGCACAAGAGAAAAAAAATGAACACATATCAAAGGAAATGGCAGAAACACTAAAGGAAGATTTCCAATCTGTAGTTGATTGGGGACAAAAATGAATGGTCATATTCAATGCTGTCAAAACTAAGCTTGTTTCCTTCAATAATTACAAGAACTCTTCTAAACTACCAGTAGTTATGGCTAATGACACATTACGTGAAAGTACTTCGTTCAAACTGATCGGCTTAACGTTCACAGGGAACATGAGTTGGAACAGATACATCGAGGACATTGCCAAAGCTGTTGCAAGAAATGTGAGTTTTCTCTACCGTGCTAGAAAGTTACTTACGCCTGAAAGTATCCTGTACATTTACTAGGCCACAATTCTCCCATGTTGCTTGTCTGTGATACAGCGAAACATGCAGTACTGTTTCGCTGTATCACAGACAAGCAACTACTTCAAGCCAGGATCGAAACTCGACTGCTCAAACAATAGTCGGAGCTTCTAACCGTTGCGTTATTCGGCTGCTAAATTCGCCAGTTATTCCATTTTTAATAGATGGACTCACCCGATTGTCGAAAACAAGATGCAAGCAAGCAAACAAGGCCCACAGAGTTTAATAATCATATAGATTGTATTTTAATCATTAACCGCATAGATTGAATGGACACATCTTAAGAATGCATTCTTTCCTGTTCTTTTTATGGCAATATTTTTTCAATTATAAATAAAGCTTTGAGGATTTTAGCCTCGTTTTTGGCCTCGTTTTTTATCGTTAATTTGTAGAAATTATAAACTTTGATTGCTCAAGTCTGAATAGAAGTGCTTCAGTTGAGTTAATGAATGCAAGGCTTGTTTTAACGGCGGACAGACGGGATGCTGGCGAAACGGAAGCGAAGTTTTTTTTTTTTCAAATCAGTTTCTTTCCTCAGCTGCATCATTCTGACACACGCGTCATCCTTACGATGATGCGTGTAACACACATGAACTGTTGTTTCGGAAACTTTAAGAACACACGAACAAATAAACTATTTAGAGATTTGGAAGGCGGGATGTTGCTATCGGCACAACATAATTGTGTATCATTTATGAACTGACACTGTTCGACTTTGATAAAACGGCTACACCATTTTTGTCGAACTACGAATGAAAAAAGTTTAACTTTAAAATAATAAAAAAAATTAAATTTAAATTGACTACGTTAAACTAAAAACCATCATTATACAACAAAATCAAGCAGGTTTTCGTTAGATGACCGAAGTTAAGCAACGTTCGGCCTGGTTAACGTCAGATGGTATATCCAAAATATCTTGATATATCCAAAACCTTTTACAAAATTTGGCATGCAAGTCTTCTCATGGAAATTAATTCCTACAATATTACTGGACGAATATGTCTATTTATATATAAAAGGCACTTTGTGTGTTTGCGTTTGAGTTCACTATGGACTCCGAAACGGTTGCGTCGATTTATTTTTACATTTCACACAAATGTACTTTATGTATCTGGGAGTATTCTTAGATAGGTTTTATATCGGAATGCCTCCGATTAGTAGCGAAAATCATGCATAGAGTATTGTTGCCACATCTTGTCTGGTGTATCAATCACTAGTTTGTCCCTATTAGACAGGGTTTTAAAAAATCTCCAATTTAATAGGTTCCACAGTGTCTACCAATATCCAGTGTCTGGCCCATCGCCATTGCATCTTTGTGCTTATTTATAAGTAGTTTAATTGAATGTGCTCCAATGAAGTTGCTGCAATTGTCCCCCCCCCTCGAGATTAATACCTCCGACTAACCTAACAATTAGTTAAGTCTTACCCTATTCATTATAGATTTTCTTAGATGCTGGAAGGTTTTCTACTCCAATAGATTCTTTCCTCGAACTTTCAATATTTGGAATTCCTATACTGCCCCCTGTTTCACTGAATGTATTAGCAAGCAGAACTTTAATTTTAACGAACATCTCAATACAGAACTCCCCACTTAGGATGCCCCTATAAATATGCTCTCTAATTCATAGCCCCTCATGCCCCAACAGCAATGTGCTTTATCGAAGATAAATAAAAATTAACAAAACAAAAACAAAAAACAAAACAAAACATGGATGACCATTTGAGAATACCAAGTGCTGTATGTGAGAGGCCCGCGACACTTTAATGCCCCGCCCCCCACCCCAAGTTTGCCAAAATTAACGTTTTAATCATTTTTTTTTACTGGGCTATACAAGTAACTGTGGACTGATTGTAAATTTTATATTCCCTAGAAACTTCCGCCCTCAGAGGATGCCCGTTCAACTTGCCAAGTTCAATGTCAGGTCAAACAGATGAGAAGTATTTACATTATATACGTTGCAGCACGAATCCTTGATTACTTTAAAGATTTCAAAAAGTTAAAACAGAAAAGAAAATTTTTCGAGATTTTCATCCGAAAATCGCAGCCATTGCTAACACTGTTTTTAAACGTAATACACGCGAAATACATTTAGTTTCATAAATCTATCTATAAAAGTGAGAATGTGTTTGTGTGATTTGTTTTGATTTCGATTCTAGCTGATAACACCCAAATCATATTAAAATTTTTTTTTTTTACTTTTGAAATCACTTGTATCTAACTTTGTCCTCGTGAGGAGGCAAGTAAATAGAAATAATAAATCTTCATAAATTAAAATACATTAAAGCGTATTTTACGATCGGGCACCGCCGAGCGACCAGCTAGTATTCTATATGAGAAGATGGCGATATCTTTCCGAAGAAATTAACGCCATAAACATTATCTAATGGTAATATACATGCGACAGGGGACTGCTTGTGAAATTGATATTCCCCAGAAACTCCCTCCTCCGAATGAAGCACTTCTTGCCATTGCTGTTTAGCTTCTGCTTATTTTTTTATTTCTTGTTTTCATCACACCAGATCAATCGACGGTTCTTGTACAGAATTCACCCTATATTAAAAAAAAAAGGAAAATCTATATTATGTAAGTTCCTGTGATGAACCGAAAATATCATATTCCAAGAATCAAGTAAATTTATCAAGTAGTTTTACTTTTACAAAGAAAATCATTTTAAAGCTATTAATAGGAATTAGTAGGCATTACAATATAAATCGAGCAAGTTTTAAGTTATTATTGAGTTATCCTACTTTTCAAAATGGCGGGTGAAACAGGCACTTCTGGACTACTCATAAAATTATTTTCTTATTTAAAAATAAAACTACTTGATCACGTGATTTTTGGAACGTAATGTTTTCTTTTCGACACAGGTACGTATATCATACAGAATTTTCCTCATTTTCGTTTTTAATATCGGGCAAATCCGGACTAGCACACAATCCAATGATAATGATTAATGATGCTAATACACATTTTCCCAAATCTAATTGTTTCATTTTTTTAATAATAATAATCGACCAGGTTATCCGGCGTCGTTCGGTCAATATCTAACAATATATGTATGGCAAGTAAGATGCACGTTCTATCACAGAGAGAAATTGTCTGGCTAATATGCATTTACTCTGACGATTCCCTACGGGAATGAAACGTGAAGTCTTTGTCTGGCTTAATTGCCGAAAATATGATTTCATAACTAACAAATGGAATACTATAAGAGTGGCAGTCAACGTTTATATAAAGACAGCAAAGATATGGTTTACAAGCACTGATCCCGTGACTTGAGGGATAATACTTACAACTATCAGCTAGATCGTTGTAGGTTCGATTTTTGGTTCGAGTGCTTGTTTACCCGCTCTGAAGAGCTGTGATACAGCGAAACAGCCTGTTTTTCGAGTATATATATATATATATATATATATATATATATATATATATATATATATATATATATATATATATATATATATGTGTGTGTGTGTGTGTGTGTGTGTGTGTGTGTGTGTTTTAATTTTCTTATTACTTTGTTTTTCCTGGGGATGAGGCATTCTACCGGATGCCAAACATTCTCCCATTAGTTTAGTAACTCCAGCCGAGAGATCTTTTTGAGATTCTAACCGTCCCGTTAAGTGCTATTGTTTTTATTTCTCTTGCACTTGGTTCACCGGGTATATTCGCCAGATAGTTTTTAAAATTCCTTTTCATTAACCCGGTTGCTCCTATAATGACTGGCATGATTGATATCTTCTTAAGATTCCAGTTTCTTTTCATGTCGTACATAAGTTCTTGGTGTTTTGTTATTTTCTCCCTCTCTGCTCTGTTAAGGCCAGCATCATTAGGGACGCTTACTTCAATTGTGTGTGCTTGTGTGCGTGTGTGTGTGTTTGTTTTTGTGTGTGTGTGTAAAAATCAGGAGAATGTCTACTGTGTTTAGATAACACTGCTCAACAATAAATAAAGCCATTAATTTCAATGATAGTTTTATTTTTATGAACAAAGCTAAAGCTACACATCCGTTCAAAACGTTCCGATCGTAGCTTTAATGAACTGCGATCTTATCAGACTAGTAAAACATTCGTTTCATCAACTTTCATATTGAAAAAAGAAACGAAATTCAAATCTGTAAGGGTCACGTGATCAGTCTCAAAATGAATATTTTAAACATACATTTTTTTTTGTTATCAACATGTGGATCACGTCGAATGGTCAAAACAAATTATGAGAGAGAAATTGAATCACTGCAATTATGGTGTTTATCTCGGCCGTTTGGTACGACAAAGGACACACAAACTCATTGGCGCTCGAATGCTCTCAACTATGAATATTCAGAGAGAGGTACACATATATACCCGATCGGATATTTACATACATATGGATAATATATATATATATATATATATATATATATATATATATATATATAAAGCTGAACGTCTGTATGTGTGTCTGGTCACGAATAGGCTCCTACATAGTTGACTATTATAGAAAACTGATCACATATAATGATTGAAGATGTATCGAGACACAGGAATGGGTATGTTTGATTTGGCATAATGATGATTCATTAAAATTGTGGAATTTTCGTACGCGCCTGGTCCACAAAGTATGGAAATAAAAAAATTAAAAAAAAACAAAAAAAAAAACGTTTACAAGTGTTTTTGATATAGATGTACATAATAATACTTCGATAAGTATGTTTTAACTTAAATAGGGATGGTATGATAAAATTGTGGGGTCTGCGTTCGTGCCTGGTCTCCATAGAATGGAAATAGGTACAAACTTTAATAAATACTTTTCATATCTATCTGCATAAGTATACTTTGATAATTATGTTTCAGTTTGAAGAAATATGGTATAATAAAGTTGTGGGGTGTTCGTTCACACCTGACCTCCATAGAATGGAAATATGTCACAAAGTTTAACAAGGTTTTTTAATATAGATCCACAGAATATTGTGATAAGTGTTTCAGTGTGAACAGGTATGGTATAATAAATTATGGGGTGTATCTATTTTATTTTTACTTTCATCATATTTTGCTTTGGTTTTGATACCCCCAAATTCGAAGCTATCTCTTTACAACCCTTCATTTTCATAACCTATCCTACTTTCATAAATCAGAGTCCATTTTCTGTAGGCTGTTTTTGAATCCAGTCAACGACGGGTACTTTTGCTAGTATATATATATATATATATATATATATATATATATATATATATATATATATATATATATATATATATATATATATATGATGGACTCTCCCGTCGATTTCGACGTATGAGGTTCAGACAACCCATATTTTTAAAACTCATTTATGCTTTTGCCTCTGATGACTTTTTAGTCCAGCAAGGGACTTGCAGACAAGGCCACAAATAGAACATGAATGTGGATTTAACGCTGCAGATATTGGTGCGGCTGCTAGTCGTTTTGCTCTTATTCTGTTTTCTTTCAGTTGCCTTAAGCTTTCAGATTGAAACCTCTGGAAACCTTCAAAACACCTTGATCTCCATCCTTTTCTGTCATTCACCTCATCTTCAAGACTCCTGTATGGTATGTTCACTGCAGACAAGTTACTCTTCAACTTGTCCTTGTACCTAAGCCAAGGACGTCCGACAATTCTTTTACCACTTATATATATATATATATATATATATATATATATATATATATATATATATATATATATATATATATATATATATATATATATATATATGATATTTGCCCATCGATTGCAAAGATGACTGTAACTACGCAATTGTTCTGTGGGTTCGAAGATGGCTTGTTAGACCGAATCGAGCCCTGAAGTGTTTCCCGTATGTTGGACACCCATAGGATAATTCTGTATCAGAGGTGTTGATTGCTCTAATGCCACGTTTTCTCTTGCATTTCTCATTGCGTTCTAATTAGAATACAAACTGAACTGTTTGAGGGAGACATTCAGATTGTCCTTCCTTTCGGCAGTTCACCGTAAAGGAGCTGTTTTGTGGAACCTTGACTCAGGCATGCGGCATACATGACCTGCCCAACGAACTTGGCACTGCTGTAACATGGTGTGTATTGACAGAAAATTTGATTGGGCTAAAACCTCTGTGTCTAGTATCTTGACTTGCCACTTGATTTTTAACAATCTACGGAAGCAAGTCATATGGAAATGATTCAGTTTCTTGTTTCAGTTTGTATATAGATATACAAACTCATGTGGACGTATCTTGACATACACTGGCAAGGATTCACAAGTACACAATAGCTAACACGCACACACACACACACACACACACGTACTGACACACACGCGTACTGACACACACACCTACTATGATAAACATGCCCACTCAAAAACAGATACATTTTTTAACCTAGAGAACAAATAAAAGGAATGAGTGTATGCTTAGCAGTGGTTAACAGAACAAAAAAACAAAGCTGATATACAACAAATAATATTATTATAACTAATATGTTACTTTTACACCTATCTGGTTCATTTGTTTATGTTTTAAGTATTTTAAAAGATTTTTTATTACATTTTAAATCTTTAATCCCTTTGACATTTAATCCTGTTGACGTTTTGCAGACAAAATGGCCGCCGACGACATGAGCGTCACAATTTTTCGTCGGCTTCTTCTTTTAAATATTTTTCTTTTAAAAAGAATTACATTCAATAACTATCAGCAATCGTACGAAAATGTAATGTTTAACCAAATTGTATGTTTCTATTACGAGTATTTTTGTGTAATTTTTCATTTTTGATCGATTATCGACACGCCACGTGATCGTCAATGTCACTTATGTTTTTCTTGTTATTTTTTTACTATGGGGTCACCGTTTATGAAAGTTCAAGGGTCAATCGATGATAAAAGCTAATCAGTGTTGGGTAGACTGCGAGACAACATCGTGATGATGCGCAATGGTGAAGTTTAGATAGAATTTGAGTATTTAAGTCAACGGATCAAGAAGAATTTATTTACATTAGACTTGAAAACGAACATGTTATAATCAGCTGGAAAGCATTCCTAAAGTTTTGTCTTCCACAAACTAACAGTTCTAGAAAATAAAGTTTTAAGCACTAATAGAGAGTAAGATAAGTTATTGACAATTGTAATAGGTCCACAAGTATTTGTTGCGTATGTTTTGCAGTTCACTCGATATAGTTGACACTAGCTATTTATTAGACGACAAAACGCTTTAAAATAAGTTTAAAACTTATCCAGGTAGGTAGAAGAGTAATTTATCTTGCCTTTGGTAACATTTATTTGGTATATATTTGCTTGTTTTTTTTTCTTCGTTCTCTTAACTACAGTTAAAAATATCACAGGAATGCATATTTACATAAACATGTGTTGACAGATAAACACATTATTAGACATATAACAGATACATATGAACGCATAAACACATTGACACAAGCACATTTACTTACACATTATCAAATACAATCATCAACAAATAGTCACATCAACAGATATACATAAACATATAAACGTATTAACATTCACACACACGCACATGCAGATAGATACGCACATCCATTTGTTTTGACCAATGAAAAAAAAGTTCGCAACCAATTTCGAATCGAGTTCCTATTTTATTTATCCATCATTTCGCCGACATCACGTGTTTTGTTTGAGTGTTTTGTTTTTTGTGTGTCGTCGTTTCTTAAATGTCATTTCTCCGCAGAAGAGAGAAATAGCGGCCTCTTCTGAATCGGTGATATTTTGAGGACACGAACCGTTTGCAATACATTCAGCACGTACGAGCAGAAATTGGAAAGTTGCAACACCAGTCGAACAGGAGTGTTTGCTCGTTTCTCAACGATGGGATATTTTAAAACGATTTCCTGATATGTGTACATGGACGGCACTTTGTTCAACGTCTGACGTAGATAGTTGCACTTTTAGTTCAAAAGCTACTATCTAAAAAGTATTTGAACGAAGGAACCACACAGCGTTGCTAGCAAAAGATACTTCTATCAAAATAACTATTTTTTTTGTCGGAATGAATTATATCTGTCCGGACAATGTCTCCGTCCGTGAGAAAGGTTGCTTTATTGTTGATCGCCTGATGCACTACCACCAGGGAATTCGGAGTCCATTCTTGGCTATTTTTTTCAGCCACCTAGAATGCCCTCAAGAGGAGCAGGTTTTCCATAATTTTCAGCCTTGTGCCATATTTTGCTGTGGTTGAAAGCAAGTAACTTCAATGAGTAACTATTTTTTAAATCTGTGTTAACTATACTGTCGGTAAATTGTTGCGTTTTACGGCATATCAACCCTTGTTATTTGATTTTCTGTCGAAATCGCATATCTGTTTTGTAGCATTTTTACCTGTTGCTGTGGTCTGCCACACTAAAATTTGACACGTGATCAGTAAAATTTAGTTTACTTTTTATTTAATTTTTTTTTAACTCACGTTCACCCCTAATAACGCATATCGTCATTTGGACATCATGGGCTACTATTTGGGACCATGCCTGGAAAAGATTAACAAGATGTTGGTTTATGTTACATTTAAACTTCTGCATACCAGTACAGTCAGGGAAGCAAATAGCAGGACGGGAATTCCAAAGTCTAGCTGTTCGAAGAAAGAAACTATTAGAATAGAAAACTTTCTGGCATTTAGGGACCTCAACAGTAAAGGGGTGAGATTTTGTTGCTAAGCGTTAATACAGCTTTCCTAAAAAATGACGTTTGACTTAATTTTACTTATTTTATTTATAACTTAACAATTAAAGAAAAATGATATTGTGTCCAGGAAAAGAATTGAACAAATTGGTCCTCACTCGTTCTTGATAAAAACGAGTTGAAAATTTGAGTTTCAGAACTTTTCGCAATGGTTAATTATTGAAACTTCACAAATTCTCTATGTATTGGTATTATATTTTTAATCTCCCCGTTGTATGTCTGTTCGTCCCACTTTTTCTCAGAAAACTACTGAGGCGATCTACTTAAAATTTCGCATGAACCTTTGTTATAATACAGTGCAGCGAATTACGTATTCTGGTATCCGTCCCATGTACAATCATGGATTAATAAGGATTAGTCACCGTACTACCACATTTTCTCTAGAAGTTTTCTCAGTAACTACTGGATCGATCTGGCTAACATTTTGTATGAATCTTGATTATGATAAAGTACAGTAGACTAAGTATTATGGTATCCGTTCAATGCACAGTAATTACGGATTAGTTACCATAGTACCACATTTACTCTTGAAGCTTGGCATAAAACACTCATTCTAAATGAACGGGTTATAACTTTTGCCCGTTTTTTTAATGAGCTTTAGTCTAGTATCAATATAATTATATTGAAATGGAGGCACATTATATTATGGTCCATAATTATGAGTTTTCTAAAGAGTTTAAGGTTGGAAAGGAGTTGTGTCATTATTATTTGCTGGGCAACACCGAGTGTGCTTTCTAAATTATACTACAAATAGCATTGAAAACTAGTTTTTATTCATACAATCATTGCAGATGGTTTTATTAAACAAATGCATTGAAAACCGGATAAATGAGTTATTAGTTGTTTGTGACGTTTGTAAATATCATTTCGACTAATAATTGGGTTATTATTACTTATCTCCGTCATTACAAACGAGACAGCATTTTCAACCGACGACATTTTAACAAATATGGCGACCAGGTAGGCTCGTTAGGTCTCTGTTAAGTGTCGAAGTTTAGAAACGGCAGAAAATGGATCGCGGGGAAGTCACCGAGATTTGGCGTTAATACCAAAGAGGTCAGGTCTGCAAAACGCTTGACAACGGCGACGCGGGTGAGGGCGGAGGTATTATTTTGGAACAGGAAGAAGAAAAAAGCAGAGAGAAAAATGGCTGTCACACAGATGATGACGACATCAGTATTGACCAATCAGAAAAAGCCGAAGATTAACGCATCCATTCCTTATCTGTCAGCATTGCTAAATCTATGAAAACATTCTAATTGGACCAATCTTGTGACACACAATAATGATACATCCGCACACACACAAACGCCCGGGGAAAGTAAGTATGTATTACAAAGGATATCAAAACACACGATAGTTGTTACGAGTTGAACAAACTGTGATAACAACTAGTTGGGATACTCATTCCATGATAGGTTCTTAATATTGAGGTGCTTAAGAACATTTTAATAATTGTGAAAACTCTAAAATAATGAGTTCAGCTTACATAACTAAAGTTATGGATACAAAAAAGGCTAATAAAAAAGGTAAAGTTCAAATTCTAAGAATCTGCACAACTATGTTTTGTTACAATGATATATAATATCTTCTATCTATATATAAAGTTCATCTGTATGTTTGTGTGTTTGTGCGTATTTCCGCTAAAAATGTTTGGCACACTCGACCAACACTGACAAAAGTGGTATCGTGTTAAAGCTCAGTATTTCGACCGACAAATATCCAAAAATTGGCCAAAAACATTCATTCTTTAATCCTCAACTGGGCCGTTTTTTTTACAAGGAGGGAGGGGCACTTTTTTCGTCGATATTTTTGCAAAGTCATTCACGCCTCGCGACATCGACGTTGGATAAAACTTGTTATTTAGAACGCTTGTGACGTCACAAGTCGTGTGGGCGAGACGGCTAAACAATCCCCCTTTTTTTCTTCGCCTTCTTTTCCTCTTAGCGTTACAGGTTCGAGCCTGGTTAATGAGGCTATTTTTTTTTGCACTCGCACGGGTACTCACGGGTACTCACGAGTATTTAATTATTTTTTGATAGGGACTTTAGTTGCTCAGTACCCATGCTATGTTTATTTTTGCTTACAAAATTTTGGTTTCGGTTTCGCTTCTTGCTGATGGCACCCAAACGAACCTCCCGCCTCCATTGTCACAGTTTTTTTTAAAATTAAAAGCTAATTTTACGACCGGGCAACGCCGACGGCCCCCGCTAGTTTTATAAAAAGGGCAAATATGTGTTTGTATATCCAGCTAAAACTTGAAAAATTCACAACAAATACCCACAAAGTTGGCATTTTAAAAATCAGATGCATAATATCTGAATTTAAAAAAAAAAGATGAATTATTTGAGGCACAAATGATCATTTTTTTGAAGAAATCGCCCCAGACAAGGCATGACGCCGCTTGGTGTAAGGATCTAACAAATACTACTTCAAAGTCCAAAAACTTGTTTACGATCAGTTTTAGAGGGAATAGATTCTGACCTAGAAAACAGCAATTCTTTCCTCTTTGTCAGAAATATCGCTTATGAAACGTAAGGACCGAGGGACAAAATAAGGGAAGCGATAGTTACACAACTGTCGACAATAAACCAAAGATCTATTTTATATTCTCCTTATCTTTTATATCATTTAATATTATCAAGACGTACCCACATCTTTTAATGTTATCAAGTAGTCTACTTCTCAGCCACTAACTAAAAGGAAGTAACTATGCTTTTTTTATTCATAGAATTATTTTTTATGCCGACTCGAGCTGTGTGCGTGCATGTTCAGAGATAGAAATGGGCTAGATGATGAAGAAAGATTGTGTGGAGAGGAGAAGAAACAGAGAGGGAACAGAAAGCGATAAAAGCTATTTTATATTTTTGCACACGGAAAATGCCAGGTAACCCTGCTAGTCTTATTAAAATCAGAGACCAAACACTTTTAAAAGAAGGAGGCAAGTGACAACAAGGTCGTACGTTTTTGTTGTAATAAACAATAAAAACTAATTCTTTCGTTTCAATCTTTATATTATTAGTAAATATCGGATCAGTTCAAGATGAAGTTAAACAGATGCTGGTCAACTGAATTCGCAGAGCCCTTCCTCCCCACTTTGTTCACTTTCCTTCTTTTTTTTCTCTCTTTCCGCGCCTTTCTTAACGGTGATGAAACATGTACTTTTTTAACCTATGCCGAATAAATGGAATTGAATTAAATTGTAATATTTTAGTCGTATTCTTCGTAAAAGGGTTATAAAAATGGTACAACACTTTAATGTTTTGGGACAGGTATTCTTCCAGTTTCTTTGTGTAAAAGATTTTGTTCCAATTTACTTGCCTCCCCACGAAGGCAGAGTTAGACACAAGGCCGATTTTTAATGTGGGGGAAATCCAGCTCCCCCAAAAGTCATGAATGATTTCTCCCTCACTAACCGAGGAGAAAAAGATGAAGTATAGCATCAGACAGATACTACACTGTGATCTTAGCCAAGATTGTGTTAGTCAAGAAAATAAGCGAGAAAATCTTTAGAGAAAAGGCATAATCTCACCCGGGAACCGTATACAATGAAGATAAGTCCCATTTAAGAAACCCTACCCATCACGTTTGGCTTCCTCCCCAGATGAAAACCAATCCAGTGTCAAAATATGCTTTTGTAGGGTGTCAGGTAAATACCCGTCGTCTTAATTGATTTTCTTGAACTAAATCTAAACGTCGTCACACCCTTCAACTCTTGAAAAGGGAGTGGCAGCTTGAGGAGTGGGGGTGAGAAT
Source organism: Euprymna scolopes (assembly GCF_053919585.1). Taxonomy (NCBI): domain Eukaryota; kingdom Metazoa; phylum Mollusca; class Cephalopoda; order Sepiida; family Sepiolidae; genus Euprymna; species Euprymna scolopes. The sequence goes on from NC_136483.1 coordinate 202,663,180, forward strand.
AAGATGGTGTCAGAAATGTCGTTGTAACGATACACCATTGCGAAGGAGAAAAAAAGATGAAGAAAAGCCAACGATGAAGTAGAAGCCACTCCATCGAAAATAGAAGCACGAAACATTTGCTAAAAATAAACCGTAATTAATGTGTAAGTATTGCTGGCGAAATGAAGACAAAAGGTTCGTCTTGATTTCGGTGAGATGATGTGGCCACACTTGTTTTGCTTTACAAGAAACGATCTTACAAGGTTCAAATATCAGGCCATTCTATAAGTTCAGTTCGAATTTTGATTCTTTTAAATTAAATCTATAAAGCAGGGTGCCCGGCGTTGCCCGGTCGTAAGATATGCTTAAATATGGTATTTTAATTAATGTAAATTACGTATTTAATATTATATAGACAGTTATCTATCGAGTATTATATTGAACCTAATATATATATATATATATAGCTGTGGAAATCTTTTTACCCGAATACGATGTCCAGCATGTTAAAAAAATATACCATTTGTTGTAAAAATCTAATGGATAAACATCTGAAGAAGTTGGTGGGGACAGGATATTTTTACGGAAACATAAATCGTGAAATTGCCAACTCATTAATGAAACAGCTGTAATGGAAAAATCCAGGAAATAAACGAAGTTTATAAAAAGAAAACGTGAGTCTTTGAATTTTCAACAAAATTTTGCACTATACATATATATATTTATATATATATATATATATATATATATATATATATATATATATATATATATATATATATGCATGCATGTACGTACACACATATATATATGCATGTATGGGCATACACATATATATATATATATGTGTGTGTGTGTACACACAAATGTGTGTGTACACACAAATGTGTGTGTATGTGTGTGTATATATATGTACACACACACACATCGGCATATTTATGTACATATAAATTCACCTGTCATCCCTTTTTTAAAAGCTGGAATGGCCTGATCGTCGAAGACACAATGCAAGCAAGCAAGGGCCACAGAGTTTTATAATTATATAAATAGATAAATAAAACAGTAGATGTATGTATGTGTGTCTGTGTTAAAATATTAAATGTATGGTCACACAACGCTGAAATTAACAGGAAATAGTAATCATACACCAAGGATGGTTTATAACGACTAAACTCTTTGTTTGGATGGATAAACAACACGTACAGAAATATGTTGGCAAGTTGAAATGCAAAATATTCATTTCAACTTGCCGACATATTTCTATTACTTTTGCGCATGTGCAAATTCATTCATAGCTTGAATTGGTTTAATTGTAAAACATTTTTATCTTTTTGTTGATAACTCAAAGTGTAGAAAACGCAGCTGGAGCGTTAAAAGTTTTGGTTTTGATTTTAATTGCTGACATGGAAATAACATTTTTTAACTTTTGAAATCAATACTATATCTTAGGTACAATATAATATTCAATAAAGAATTGGCTCTGTAATAATAAATACGGAATCTGCATGAATTAAAATATATTTAAGCGTATTTTATGACCGGTCAGATCCCCCACCTCCCCCGCTGGTAGAAACTAAGAATGTCTAACAAAACTAAATACTATGTATACATGTCATCGGAAAAAATACCCGTTTTGGCAAGAGTAAAAATAGATTCCATGGACAGAACAGGTTCATGTCTCGTTATGAAAATTAATATTAACTTATATTAACTTATGAAAATTAATATTAACTTATATTAACTTATACGGCTGGTTATCTTTATTCTTTATTCAATTTTATTATTATTAGAATCTTTATTCAAATTTTGATCAAAATCCACTACATGATTTTGATTTTAGAAAATGTCTAAAATGTAACGCTTCAGCTTAAAATGTTTCACGAAGAAATGGAAATTTAGATAATACTAGACTACCCGTGACGCGTTGGGTCAGTTTGTTATATTAGCTATGGAATTAGTGTATGAGCGTGACACTTGTGGCGTAAATAAAATACTTGTTTGTGACATAACTGAAACATTTCTATGAAAGTATATTAAAATGAAAAAAGAATATAGATAGATTTCTATGAGTGGTTCTGTTTATAATTGATTATTTTCTGAAAAAAAAAAAACAATCAAAAACAAACTTACAGCCATTGATTTATAAGTGGTTTGCATAATTATAGGTAAATGTGCACTGAACAGATACCATAATACTTAAAGTTAAATTCAAATTTTGATATATCTTTTAATCTAAATGCGAAAAAGACAAACAAACAAACAATTGGGACGCTGAAAACGTACACAGTAAGACAATACATTTTATCGTCGCGTTGATTATTGATTTGTAACGCAACTTAAAAAAACATTTTCGGGGTTATTTATGTTGGTAGTGTAGAAGAAAATGTATAAATGTTTTTCAAGAAAGGTGTATTAAAAAATGGAGAATAAATTAAAAAAAGAGGAAGGCGGTGGGTAAATCGCCGTGATAAAATGCTCTTATGGTTGTCAACGGGTTAAAGTAGTTTATTTGTAAGGAAATAGCATTAAAATAACTTAAACGTAACACGGAAATGAACGATGTAAAAAACAAAAAAAAAAAAAAAACAATTGGGACGCTGAAAACGTACACAGTAAAACAATACGTTTTATTGTTGCGTTGATTATTTGTTTATGTACGCATGCGCAACCGGAAGTCGTAAACCGGATGTTGGGTTACAACACCCGTTACAAGGTCATTTGAGTTTTATAATTATGTAGATTGCTTAATCAACGTTTAATAACTATTATGGGTCAAATTTAACTCTGAAATATTTGATTCCTTTTGTGTTTTTTTCTTTTTTGTTTTTTCTTACTCACGTTCGCCCCTAAGAAGGCACATCGCCACTTGAACACAAGGGACTACTATTTGGGGCAATGCCTAGGAAAAATTAACAAGATGTTGCAACCAAATCGACTCGAAATATTAACTCAGTTTATGCAGAAGGGAACAACTGCACATCTCGCGTTTAGGAGGCATCCATCATCTACGCTTAGTTTAAGATTTTGGAAGATGAAAATTTCGTTGTCAATTCTTCATCTACAACTACAGGGTTTTCTTTAAACGATGCAACGAGAAACTTACAACAATAATTCTAACTTTTTACGGGGAAAAAACATATACAAACATACGCATATAACTGAGCAGTTTTCTGCCTACCACTTATAGGCTGTAAAACTACTCGACAGAATTGCACCAAATGTTGATTGAAGAATTCACGGGACGCAACGTGTTGTGGGTCTGCTACCGATACTACTACTACTACTACTACTACTACTACTACTACTACTATGTATAATTTTAATTATCATTGTTTAAGGTACTCAAGAATAATGGAAATGTTCTTAGGATGAAAAAAATGGAAAAGAGAAAGATGAGAATTTGTGGTAGGAATGACTCAGCCTACAAAAAAATGATAACAGGGTTAGAGAGAGAGAGAGAGAGAGAGAGAGAGAGAGAGAGAGAGAGAGAGAGAGAGAGATGGGGGAAGTTGAAGGTCTGTGTGTGTTTTGAAACGGCAGCTGGGTTCGTCTGGCAGACCGGAAAGGAAGCAGTCTCTTCCCCCCCCCCTTTTTTTATTCTAAGAAGAAAAAAAAAATGGAGGTCGACCTGGATTTGACACTAACCCACCCTCTGGATTCTTTGTTTCAAATAAGAAACCACCCTCAAAACCTACGTATCTGTTTTGCTTTATCGCGTAACTGATTCTTTTTACCCCCACGCTGTACCGGCTGTCTGCTTAGCTATCATTATTTACTTACCTTTAGTTTTTAATGTGGGAGAAATTCAAACTAACCATAAAAAGTCACACCATTAATTTGGGAAAACGTCCTTGATTTTAACCTGAAGGTCGCAAAGGTTTTAGTTTCTATCTTTTAAAGAGTGATGAACACTTGGCTTTTAGGATGTACTTTTTGTTAAGGTTATTCCTTCTTTTATATCTATAGCTTTTGGAAAAGTTATGAATTCATATATCCTTCTCACAACTAAAAGAAGAAATCGGATCGATTATTAGTTAAGAATTTGTATTAGTTCGACCTCTTTCTTTACTAATACCCCCCCATAAACAAAATCAATCTGAACATGAAAAATGGTTCCATCAATCATGCGCAGTGTTCGCACAGACCCATTACATTGTAAGTCTTTTTTTAAACATGTGTCAAGTTACAGTTAGTGTTAGATTAAGGTTAGAGTTAGGAATAAATGCCACCGTAGAACGCATTGCCAGCTTAAATTGATCAATACAATGAACTAAGTTTATTTACTCAGCAGACGGTTCAAGACAAGTATGTGCTGACATTAGATGTGAATACGATTATGTTGTAGTCTGTAGGTAAGAAATCTCGCGATATGTTCCATAGATGGGAAGCCTTTTAAAAGAAGCTCTGCCATAAATATCCGAAATGAAACTGGTTACCGTCAGTTCAGAAGGGGGGAGGGTTGGTTTCTTTCAATTTCAGAAGCAAATGGGTTAGAATTAATAGACTCAACCTGATAGTGTTGTTGTTCTGTATTAGGAAAAGATTGATTTTGTTCTGATTTCAAATTTGTCAAGAAATTAAGTAACATTTTCACTAATGAAATATTGCTACTTGTTTCAAAGCTTTAAATAGTAATTTTATTTGGACGCGTATACAGAATAAGGATAGTGCTATCGTCAGAATTATTTCGGGCAGTTTTACGTAAAACACTGGAAGGTGTCGAACGAAAATTTCGTTTTTTTTTGTTTGTTTTTTTGGCGCAAACGATGTGTAGTTTGTTCAATAAAAATTCTTTGAATAATGAAAACAATATTCTTTTTGTTTTCACGAAAAGGATACAATGAATAATTATTGGACAATTTTTACAGAAACTTTAAGGAAAGTAAAATTCAAATCAAGAAAAATACTCGTTGTAAGGTAAGTTTTATGAAGAAATATTTATTGTTTAATGATAAACTGATAGCAAATAATTATTTTTAATTTTTGTTCCTTTTATGATCTATTTGTTCAAATGAATTTAATTTTTCTAGCTTTTATTATATAATAAACCAGTGTTAGCAAATAAATGTTTTCTTAAATGACCTTGATTGTTACGATTTCATTGGCTCAACGTTTCGGCACCTTTCGGCGTTTGACGTAAAATTTCCCGGAACATTCCGATGATAATACGGTCCTTATTTTATACAAGTATCGTTATTCGTGAAGGAAAATCCTTTTGTTACACAGTGACTGATATCACATGATTTGTATTACGGCCATTGTTAAAGTTAAGCACCGAATTCAAAAGATGAAACGAGCAGACGATCATGGAATGTGCCGTGAACACGCACAAACATAAATTCACAAATGGATATATCGTAAATTATTAAGTCCCATCGAATCGATTTTTTTTTACTATTGAATTGAAAGTTTGTGAAAATGAAAAAAAAAAATGGGTTAAAATATACAACTCGCTCCTGGACAGGGTTCAAAAAAGAGTCGCCAACCTGATAGGTCCTGAACTGTCATCTAGGCTTCAACCTCTGTCCCATCGACGAGATGTTGCATCCCTCTGCCTGTTCTACAAATACTTTAATGGTGAATGCTCTGACGAACTGCAAACACTTGTACCTCCCCGACGTAACTACCCCCGACAAACCCGACAAGCTACTAAGTCTCATCCCTTTACAGTAGAGACCCCTAGGTGCAAGAAAGCCTTTTACTCCAATAGTTTCTTCCCCAGAACTGCGGGTCTTTGGAACTCCCTTCCGGGATTCTGCTTTCCCAACTGCAATGATATGCAGAAGTTCAAGTGTAATGTTAACAAACATCTTTCTACTCTTCTTCCTTCATAATGACCCCGCTAATTAATTCCCTAATAGTAGCTCCCTGCTTCAAAGTGGCACTGTGCCTTGTTTGGGGTGAAAATTGAATAAAAAAAAAAAAATAAAAAAAAAGGAAATGTTATTTTATTTAGAACCCGAAATATCAAATCTCCAATAAACTAGACACTGGGTACATGTGATATGTTTTAGAAAACAAAAGTCTTTACATTCAATATAAATTTTTTTACACATGATGGTAAAGAACAAAGCAGTTCACACAAAAAATGTTACATTGCAATTTTGACGATGTTAGTGACTTACTATTGCAAGACTCATTTTTATAAACATCAGTGAACAAATTGAATTTTAGCAAATTTCACAAGAATTTTAAGGAAGTTCCAACAACTATGGGAAGAAGTTGATGAATATTAATGAATTTTATCATTTCTTCAGAATAATTATGCAGAAAGTAGTATTAATATATATTGTCTTATTATCTTATAGATTTTCAAAAGAATTTATTTGATGTCCTATTTACAGTACAATAGGACGTAACAGGTTAAACAATGTTTTTTATTTGATAAGAACAGTTGACAGTGTGGCGTAGGTAGGTTGATAGGTAAGTCAAACCGGTATTAATAAATGAACCTGACGGACGGGAATTATATATATATATATATATATATATATATATATATATATATATATATATATATATAAAATCTTTACCGTGCTAGGAAGCATCTAACGCTTGAAAGCATCCTGTACCTCTATAAGGCCACCATTCGCCCATGTATAGAGTACTGTTGTCTCATTTGGGCTGGTGCATCTGCTACTAGCCTCTCACTCCTGGACAGGGTTCAAAAGAGAGTCGCGAAACTGATAGGTCCTGAACTGCTATTTAAGCTTCAGCCTCTGTCCCATCGACGAGATGTTGCATCTCTCTGCCTGTTCTACAAGTATTTTAATGGTGCATGCTCTGACGAACTACAAGCACCTGTATCCTCTCGACGTGAATACACCTGACAAACACGACAAGTAGCTAAATCCCACCCCTACACAGTAGAGATCCCTAGGTGCAAGAAATTCTTCTACTCCAATAGTTTATTCCCCAGAACTGCTAGACCTTGGAACTCCCTTCGGGATCCTGCTTTCCCAATTGTACTGACATGCAGAAGTTCAAGTGTGATGTGAACAGACATCTTCTGCCCACCTCCTTTCATAATGTCCCTGCAACCTATGTCCCAGATAGTAGCCCCCTACTTCAAAGTGTTTCTGTGCCTTGTTTGGAGTGAAAATTGAATTAAAAAAATGTATTGAACTTAATAAAACAATATGTTTCAAATGTGTCAGCACATGTATTGAGCTTTTATAAGAGAAATTACATAAGCATCCGTAAAACACTACGTGGATTGATCTACGTTTTGACGATGTGAATAGCGGCTTTTTCGTTCGGCTCAAAGTCTTTGATTTGCGTTTGTATACAGCGATTGGCGCCTTCTTAGAAACTTACAATGCTTAAAAGCGTTGGGCATCTTTTTACAGGACTTGGTGTAAAAACGGTATTACTAAATGCATATTTATATTATTAGTTTGGAAGCGTTAATCGAGCTTATTGAACGGGCAGGTATCTTAAAAGCATACTCTTCGGAATTACGTTCAATTGTGCGGATAATTAAGCGCAGAATGGACTTTCTTTTCACGTGTTCCATGTTTATCGGCGGCGTGATTACAATGAAGCCATTGAAGGAACTAAAAAGGCACACATGTCATTTAAATAAACATTACGCTTCTCAAGTATTTCCAGCCTTTTGCAGCCTTCCACTTGAACGCCCAGAACCGTTTTCACAATTAATGCAAATGGCTGATCCACCTACCCACACACAGGCTACACGTGAATCTATTTCGGGTGGCGAACGACGTTTGGGAGGAGCGTGCTTGGCCTAAAGGATACCGACGCGAACAATAGACTCAACAATGTCGAGTTCAAATCATACCAGATATGATGTGGTCTTTAACATACTTATCAAGGCCAAAAGCTGCTCAAGGATAATGGTTGATAACATTATCAGTTTGATAATGAACTATGAGAGGATTGGAAACGATGGGGGATTAATACTTGATGTTTCTTTCTTCTTCTCTGCACCCCCCCTCTCTCCCTCACAGACATGACGTTGCTAGTCTCAGTCTGTTCTATAAATACAATCATCGCATATATTCTACATTCTATCTGATCTTTTCCCTGCTTCTTTTGTTCCGGCTCATTTGATTCGATGGTCTCGTGGTCTCCACCCATCCGATGTTTTGATGCCTCATTGTAACAGAACTTCCTACTCGATTAGTTTCTTTCCAAGACATGCGCAACTTTTCCCGATGACCGTTTTCCTCCTGCCTATAGCTTTGTTTTCTTTTCACGACTAAGGTCAATAGGCATTTCCAGATTTTGCGACAATCACCATTCATTCTTGTTAGCTCATCGTATTAAATGGCTTAACGCCTTGTCTGGAGGTATTTCCATAAATTAACAAAAAAAAAAAAAAGGGGGAAAAAAACTGGGAATTATAACGAGGTTATCTGAACCGTATTTTTAAGTTCATTAAATATAGTAAATAAATTTATGTTATTCAAAGCAAGTTTAAGAAACTGCTCTTTTGACTCCTCACGTGATAATTACGTTTTTTTTTTACTCCTAACATGATAATTACGTTTTTTTTTACCCCTAACATGATAATTACGTTTTTTTACCACTAACTTGATAATTACGTTTTTTTTGTTATCCCTAACGTGATAACTACGTTTTTTTTTACTCCTAACGTGATAGTTACATTTTTTTTTACCCCTAACGTGATAATTACGTTTTTTTACCCTAACATGACAATTACGTTTTTTTACCCCTAACGTGATAATTACGTCTTTTTTACCCCTAACATGATGATTACGTTTTTTTACCCCTAACATGATAGTTACATCTTTTTTACACTAACATCGTTTTTTTACGCCTAACATGATAATTACGTTTTTTATCCCTAACATGATAATTACATCTTTTTAACTCTAACTTGATAATTACGTTTTTTTACCCCTAACGCGTTAATTACGTTTTTTTTTACCCCTAACGTGATGATTACGTTTTTTACCCCTAACGCGATAATTACGGTTTTTTTACCCCTAACATGATAGTTACATCTTTTTTACCCTAACATCGTTTTTTACCCCTAACGAGATAATTACGTTTTTTACCCCTAACGAGATAATTACGTTTTTTTATCCCTAACATGATAATTACGTTTTTTTACCCCTAATATGATAATTACATTTGTTTTACCCCTAACGCGATAATTACGTTTTTTCCCCTAACGTGATAATTAGTTTTTTTACCCCTAACATTATAATTACGTTTTTTTACCCCAACATAATTACGTCTTTTTACTCCTAATGTGATAATTATGTTTTTTTTAGCCCTAACATAATAGTTACGTTTTTTTTACCCCTAACATGATAATTACGTTTTTTTTTACGCCTAACATGATAATTAGGTTTTTTATTCCCCTAAAATTATAATTACGTTTTTTTTACCCCAACATGATAATTACGTCTTTTTTACCCATAACATGATAATTACGTCTTTTTTACCCCCTAACATGATAATTACATCTTTTTTTTTACCCCTAATATGATAATTACGTCTTAAATACATATGTTATACAGCCATCTACATAACGTGTGTATGCGTGTCTCTTAATCTAAAACGTATAAAAAGTTGTGTGTATATAAAGTGTTCATCTTCTAATGGACCAAAACACACATTTAAATGCACATGCACATACATGTACATGCACACACAGATATATATATATATATATATATATATATATATATATATATACACACATTTAAAGAAGCACATGTATATATATATATATATATATATATATATATATATATATATATATATATATATACATATAAAGAGGCACACATACATACAAGCAGGCATATACATACAGAATCACGCATAAACAATGCTTAGCAGACACCATCCTCGGCTGTGTTTGATTCTTTGTACAAAAATTTGTCAGACAAATCATCTTCCCATATGAAGTTAACTTTGACCAAAAGTGCGCCATCTCTCATGGCAATCAAATATGTCCCTCTAATTGGGGACGGGGCAGATTTGAATAATTAGCAATCATTAATAATGATGCATTGATAAAAAATGTGAACAAAGGCAGGACTAAACACCCACAGGCCTGCACCAAGGATAAAATGGGTATCTTAACCCGTTTTTTTTTTAAACAAGACACATTGTCACTTTGATGTAGGGGGCTACTATCAGGGACATAAGCTACAAGGGTACTATGTAGGGAGTTGGGCAGCAAGATGTCGGTTCACGTTACACTTGAACTTCTGCATATCAGTACAGTTGGGGAAGCAGGGTCCCGGAAGGGAGTTCCAAAGTCTAGCGGTTCTGGGAAAGACACTACTGGAGGAGAAGGCTCTCTTACATCTAGGGATCTCAACTGTGAAAGGGTGGGATTTAGCTGCTTGTCGGGTCTGTCGGGGGTCGAGGGGTACAAGTGCTTGCAGTTCGTCAGAGCATTCACCATTAAAGTACTTGTAGAACAGGCAGAGGGATGCAACATTTCGTCGATGGGACAGAGGCTGAAGCTTAGCTGACAGTGCAGGACCTATTAGGTTGGCGACTCTCTTTTGGACCTTGCCCAGGAGCGAAAGTAGCAGATGCACCAGCCCAAATATGACAACAATACTCCATATATGGGCGAATGGTGGCCTTATAGAGGTACAGGATACTTTCGGGCGTTAGTAATTTTCTAGCACGGTAGAGAGAGCCTACCTTCTTTGCAGCGGTCCTGGCAATACTTTCAATGTAATTGCTCCAACTCATGTTTCCTGTGAACGTTAGGCCAAGGAGTTTAAAAGATGTACTCTCAGATAAAGAGTCACTGGCCATTGCTATTGGTGGCAGAGAAGGTTTCTTGTAATTATTGAAGGAAACAAGTTTAGTCTTGGCAGCATTGAATGTGACAATGCATTTCTGTCCCCATTCCACTACAGATCGGAGATCATCCTCTAGAGTTTTTTGCCATTTCTTTAGATATGTGTCTATTTGTTTCCCTGTCGTGTCTGTTATAGAGCGTGGTGTCATCAGCATATATACCCATCTCAGACAATTTTCTCAGGAAGGTCATTTATGAATATTAGGAATAATAGAGGTCCAAGGATAGACCACTTAGGCACTCGTGCATTTATATCATATTGTTTAGATGTACGACCGTCGAGAACAACCTGTATTTTCTTTTATCTAAGAAGGATTTAATTATGCAGATTTGAGGGAAAGAATTAAGAAATAGTGTAAATCTTATTGTTTTAAAATAGCACTGCATGACAAAGGCCAACCAGGAACAGCCACCAAACTTTTGATAAAGAAAGTCATAACTCTCTATCTCCACTATATGTAGTAAAAAAAAACACCAACAAAGAAAAAAGAAAAAAAAGAAAAAATAATCTAAGAAGTTTAAAATCCTCGCCAAATTCTATTATACGTAAGACATTGTTATCATTTTGTTAAAGTTTGCGAAGTGGAGTGAGGCATCGAATGAATTCTGTCCGAAAAGATTTGCCTTTTTTTTTTTTAAGAGAATAAGGATTTAAACCCTAACGCACGCACTTGAGCGCGCGTGCACTAACGAACACGCGCATACGAACGCACACGTGTGCGTGCGCGCACACACACACATTTTACAAATACGGGCATATAGGTATACAAATACACAAACATACAGAGACACAGAATCTCGCACACACACACACACACACACACACACACACACACACACACACACACACACACACACACAAGCAGTCACACATGTGTAGAATCGTACGTATGAAATGTTGAGAGCAAATGACATTCAAACATGTTCTTGTTTAATTGATTAAAAACAGACGATGAGATTGGCACAGTTTCTAGAAAAATGGCAAAACGAAGGCAAAAGCTATTGTTTCGCTCTTTTGCTGTTTATTTTATTAAGAAATTTATTTTATTTTGTCACTTTTCTATTTCTGAAAATCCCTCATCGTCGTCTTTTCTTTTATGAAACACTTGATTTTGAAACGTCTGGGAAATGTTCCAACTATTCAGACGGGTGTGAGGAACATAGAAAAGACAATCACGTTAAGAAATGAAAGAAGAGAAGAAAAGAAAGAAAGAAAGAAAAAGAATAAGAAAAGAAAAGAAAAAACGAAAGAAAAGACAAAAAAATTAAAAAAAAGAATTAAACCATAAGAGAAAGAAGGAAAAATAAAGAGATGAAAAATGGAAGAAATTGGAGGGGGAAGAAAAGGAAAAAGAAAGAAAGTGAAAGAAAAGAGAAAAAAGAAAGAAAGTAAAAGAAAAGAGAAAAAAGAAAGAAAGTATAAGAAAACAGAAAAAGAAAGTGAAAGAAAAGAAAAAAAGAAAGAAAGTGAAAGAAAAGAGAAAAAAAGAAAGAAAGTAAAAGAAAAGAGAAAAAAAGAAAGAAAGTGAAAGAAAAGAGAAAAAAGAAAGTAATAAAAAAGAAAAAAAGAAAGTAAAAAAAAAAAAAGAAACAGGAGTCGCCAGGGGAATTTTCATTGATAAAGCTTCTTTATAAATATATGGAACATTCGTATTATTTTGATTCATCGGACTACTGTTCTCATCTTGAGTGTGATTTTCACAACGTTTCGGTCGATATATCCTCCGACCTTCTTCAGGTGTATCTTGTAAAACTTGGGAATGTTTCTGTCGAAATCGGGAATTTGGACGGAATTTCGAGCGGAAAATTATAGACAGAGAAGAACGGTGGGGAGTAAAACGACTGAAAGAAGCCGCACAAATGCTGGGGAATAACCAACTGCTAAGTAGACCTTGTATAGAATTTAATACGATATGGGAACCAGTAATTATAAACAATAGATAATATATACAAGTAAAAAAACAACATTAATATATACAAGTAATAAGAAAAAACATTAATATATACAAGTAATAAGTATAGAGATAGATATACATTATCTGAACTCCAATCTCTGGTCCCCTCTGGCCAATCTTTCACGAAAAACACCCGTCTAGCTGAATCCACTGTGAAAAATTTCCCCCACTATATCTGTGCCTAAATCAAAACGTGGATTCCATGAACAAAGCTTCTTTCTTAGAACTGCACGCCTGTGGAACTCTGTTCCGTCTGCCTGCTTCCCACCGGACTACAACTTTGATGTCTTCAAGTTCAACGTTAACAAATTCCTAATGAACCGCCCCCTTTAGTAAACACTTCATCAAATCTCCACACTAACGTAATGTACTTGCAATAACCCTTATCCCTGAGTGGCTTCCGGGCCTTGAAAAGTGGTTATAACTGTGTAATATATATATATATATATATATATATATATATATATATATATATATATATATATATATATATATATAGTAATAATTAGTAATAAATGGTGATATTTGCAACTAGAAATGAAAATAGGTTTAAGGCTCCTAAAATTCATACTACAATTGTGGCGCAGTGGTAAAAATCAATTGTAAAAGTGAGATTCAATCCTCAGTGTGACCGAAATCTACATTTGTGAATTACTTAGGAGATCTATCCAATCATGGCTGATGGAACAAGAGCACGCTACCCCCGTGAAGTAAATAAAAGGTTCCGCTCGAAATTCCGTCTAAATTCCCGAGTTCGACAGAAACATTCCCAAGTTCGACAAGATACACCTGAAGAAGGTTGCAGGTTATAAAAATCGCACTCAAGATGAGAACAGCAGTCCGATGAATCAAAATAATATGCATAACCAATCCTCATCTCAAAAATTCAGAAACGTTATACGGAACATATTACGCGAGATTGCTTTCTTGCAGACTACAACGTGTTCAAATCGTGGACAAGTATTTGTTGTGAATCTGTCAAAATCCCATTTCAGTAACCCGTATCCCTGGCAAGTGATGACTTATTAGTATTAAAAAATACAAGAAAATTAAAAAAAATGGAGAAAGAAAGAAAATGTAACAGTTTTTAAAAGAAAGTAAAAGACTGACGGAAAAGATAAAGAAAAAAAAGCAGAGAAAAAATGAAATTACAAAACATATTACAAAATACTAAACAAAAAAAATTAAAAATTATAGTAAATTATAAAAAATATAAAAATGTTATAAACATTGAAAATTAATATGAAAAAGATTAGAATTACAAAAAAATAATAAAAATATAAAAAAGTCATAAAAATGATAATAAATTGTGAAAAAATTACAAAGACGTCATAATTTTTTTTAAAGTTTAAAAAAAGAATAATAAAATAAAATCATAAAAAGAATCATAAAAAGTTAAAAAAAAATGAATAAAAAGATCATAAAAAATTTTAACAGTATAAAAAAAATCATAAAATTTTTTAAAAGTTTCAAAATAAAAAAAAAATAAAATGTAATTTAAAATCTGGATTAGATTTACTAAAGCTTTGAAAATGTTCCTTGCGATTTTGGCATTTCCCCATTACACGGGCAGCGCCATTATTAGGGGGGGCGATGACTTCAATTTCTTCTTGGTCAAATAAAAAGGCAAATAAATAAGAAACAAGAATTTTTTTGAACACAAAAATATTTGAAAACGAAAACATTTATTTTATAAACATGTATTGATATATATTATTATAAAAACATGTATTGATATATATTATTGTAAAAACATGTATTGATATATATTATTGTAAAAACATGTATTGATATATATTATTGTAAAAACATGTATTGATATATATTATTATAAAAACATGTATTGATATATATTATTGTAAAAAAATGTATTGATATATATTATTGTAAAAACATGTATTGATATATATTATTATAAAAACATGTATTGATATATATTATTGTAAAAACATGTATTGATATATATTATTGTAAAAACATGTATTGATATATATTTTTATAAAAATATGTATTGATATATATTATTGTAAAAACATGTATTGATATATATTATTGTAAAAACATGTATTGATAATATATTATTGTAAAAACATGTATTGATATATATTATTGTAAAAACATGTATTGATATATATTATTGTAAAAACATGTATTGATATATATTATTGTAAAAACATGTATTGATATATATTATTGTTAAAACATGTATTGATATATATTATTGTAAAAACATGTATTGAAAAATATTATTGTTAAAACATGTATTGATATATATTATTGTAAAAACATGTATTGATATATATTATTGTAAAAACATGTATTGATATATATTATTGTAAAAACATGTATTGATATATATTATTGTAAAAACATGTATTGAAAAATATTATTGTTAAAACCTGTATTGATATACATTATTGTAAAACATGTATTGATACATATTATTGTAAAAACATGTATTGATATATATTATTGTAAAAACCTGTATTGATATATATTATTGTAAAAACATGTATTGATATATATTATTGTAAAAACATGTATTGATATATATTATTGTAAAAACATGTATTGATATATATTATTGTTAAAACATGTATTGATATATATTATTGTTAAAACATGTATTGATATATATTATTGTAAAAACATGTATTGATATATATTATTGTAAAAACATGTATTGATATATATTATTGTAAAAACATGTATTGATATATATTATTGTAAAAACATGTATTGATATATATTATTGTAAAAACCTGTATTGATATATATTATTGTAAAAACATGTATTGATATATATTATTGTAAAAACATGTATTGATATATATTATTGTAAAAACATGTATTGATATATATTATTGTTAAAACATGTATTGATATATATTATTATAAAAACATGTATTGAAATATATTATTGTAAAAACATGTATTGAAATATATTATTGTAAAAACATGTATTGATATATATTATTGTAAAAACATGTATTGATATATATTATTGTAAAAACATGTATTGATATATATTATTGTAAAAACATGTATTGATATATATTATTGTAAAAACATGTATTGATATATATTATTGTTAAAACATGTATTGATATATATGATTGTAAAAACATGTAGTGATATATATTATTTTAAAAACATGTATTGATATATATTATTGTAAAAACATGTATTGATACATATTATTGTAAAAACATGTATTGAAATATATTATTGTAAAAACATATATTGATATATATTATTATAAAAACATGTATTGATATATATTATTGTAAAAACATGTATTGATATATATTATTGTAAAAACATGTATTGATATATATTATTATAAAAACATGTATTGATATATATTATTGTAAAAACATGTATTGATATATATTATTGTAAAAGCATGTATTGATATATATTATTATAAAAACATGTATTGGTATATATTATTGTAAAAACATGTATTGATATATTTTATTGTAAAAACATGTATTGATATATATTATTGTAAAAACATGTATTGATAATATATTATTGTAAAAACGTATTGATATATATTATTGTAAAAACATGTATTGATATATATTATTGTAAAAACATGTATTGATATATATTATTGTAAAAACATGTATTGATATATATTATTGTAAAAACATGTATTGATATATATTATTGTAAAACATGTATTGATATATATTATTGTAAAAACATGTATTGAAAAGCCCGTGTAAAATTCTTTTTAATAAAACAATTTTGGAATTGAAGCAAGATATTCAGAAACATTTTTTTAATTAAAGAAAAATTAGATTTTTTTTCCAAACAATTTAATAATTTGAATAAAACATTTTTCGAATTAAAACAATATTGGATTTTTTTTCCGAAACATTTTTTGAATTAAAGTAAAACTGTCACTGAACAAAATGTAGTTTTAATTTTTTGTAGAACCTACTGAAGGGTTAACACTATATTATAGTTTTAATTTTTAAATTAATAAACAACTTCACTGAGGAGAAGCATCACCTTACAACACACAAAAAATAGTGCCGTCTTTGTAATCAAGAAGTGCCTTTCTTTATTAAAAAAACGCCATGTTTTCAAAATGTGTTTTAATTTTGTTTGTAACGGTTTACATGCTTTTTGATGTTTTTTGATTGGTTGATAGTAGATTATCAGGTACGCTTTTTCCTCCAGCCGTGATCATCTTAAATAGTCGTAAACAGTAGGATTAGTCTTTAATCTCACTTAGAATTAATCGGATAGAATTAAATTATATTAAATTAAACTCAAAAGATGATAATCTTTTTATAACCAAGAGACAAAAAGATGCGATCACATAGAAAATAGGGCTCATATGTTTGTGTGAGTTAATGTATGCTTGCGTGTGTGTGAAGAGAGAGAGAGAGAGAGAGAGAGAGAGAGAGAGAGAGAGAGAAAGAGACGGAGAGAGAGAGAGAGAGAGAGAGGTGATAAATAGTGATGGGACGCTTTCAATATTTTTCTCGATTTCGATACAATTACCGATTCCGTACTAAATATTTAAAAATAGAGTGTTTACTGATTCACGATGACAGTAAAAAAACACGTATTAAATGTGCAGATATTTTCTGAAGCGTCAGAATAGACACTTGTGTGGATGATCTATAGATTTTAAGTTTGAAAATCAATATTTATTATTTTATTATTACTAATAACAGTAGAAGATTTTGCTTTAAACAAAATAAATAATAAAAAGACAATTAAAAGAATCGTTTTGGGCATCGGAAAATAAACACAAATTTTTCCGATTCTGAGACCGATTCCGATACTCCCCCAATTAAAAAAAAAGAATATTGTCATTTCACCCTAAACAAGGCACAAGGCCACTTAATCTTGATGGACTACCATTTGGGACCAGATCTGCAGGGATACTATTTATGGAGTTGGGCAGCAAGATGTCTGTTGACATTACACTTGAACTTCTGCATGTCAGTACAGTCAAGGAAGCAGGAACCCGGAAGGGAATTCCAAAGTCAATCAGTCCTAAGGAAGAAACTATTAGAGCAGAAGGCTTTCTTACATCTACGGATTTTTACTGTGTAGGGGTGGGACTTTGCTGCTTGTCGGGTTTGTTGGATATATTTACGTAGAGGGGTACAAGGGCTTGTAGTTCTTCAAAGCACTTACCTTTAAAATATTTGTAAAACAGGCATAGGAATGCAACATTTCGTCGATGGGACAGAGGTTGAAGCCTAGCTGACAGTTCGGGACCTATTAAGTTAGCGACTCTCTTTTGAACACTGCCTAAGAGTGAGAGACTAGTAGCAGATGCACAAACCCCAATTTATACATTACATGTAGACATTTTGCGATAGTGATTTCTCTCTTAAATTACTTCCTCGTTGATTGAATAATTGTTTGATACTGAAAAAAAAACAAACAAAAAAAACAAAAAAAAACAAACAAAAAAACAAAAAACAAAAACAAACAAACAAACAAACAAACAAACAAACAAACAAACAAACAAACAAACCCCACCCAATACACCATGGGAGAGGGTGATAGGAATAGACATGTAAATAAATATATAAGGAAAAAAAAAGTGAGTCGCGTTAAATGTATTTCCTCTTCCTTTCTTATGTTCCTTGCGACGGAGTCTACAATGTGTTGGGTCCCTCCATATTAACGACTACGTTACAGACAGAAATATATTTTTGTGGACCCTCGCACCTCTTCTCCATATTTCCCATTTGGTCCTGTGACTACTGGAAATATCGTATAGTACCAACGAGGCCACGTGACTCCCGTCAAGAATGCCGTTTTGAAAGCCACTGTGGATCAACAACCGTGTAATAACTTTTCTGCTTTGCACCGACACTAACACCTTACTGCTCAGTAATTCTCTCCTCCGTTCTTTCGGCTGATGGAGGCAAACCGAGCAAGAAGGCAATTCCGGTAGCAACGACGAGTGGAAAAAGGTTGGTGACAAGGAGACAATAAAAATGGCGAACGGAGAGCAATGGCGGCAGCGGTAGTCGTTGCCACGGCAACAACAAGTCGGATATGGCGAGACAAATTTGCTTCAACATAACAAAGAAATCTTAATGTCGTCTGTGTTTCTTCCATTAAAAAAATTGTTCACCTAAAACAAATCATTTTGCTACTGTACTGAAACGTAAGAGAACACTGTGAGGATGGGTCATATTTATAGTGTGCATGGTTTGTAGAGAGTTGAGCAGCAAGATGTTTGTTCACGTTACATTTAAATTTTTGTATGTTCATGAAGTGGGTAAAAGATGGAAAAAGGAAGAAATTCCAAAAGCAAAAAAGTATTCTAGCATTAGTTTTTTTTATAGCAGACTTGGCAGTCTGATTCGGATTTTCTTTCGTTAGGGAAGCATCCTAAATAGGAAGTTCTGCAGCAAGATGTTTGTTCACGTTACATTTAAATTTCGTCATGTTGGAATAGTCAGGAAACAGGAAGCAGAGGGGGAAATTTCAGAGGGAAGCATTACGAAGAAAGAAGCTATTAGAGCAGAAGTTTTTTCACGATATCTGAAAACCTCTACAATGAAGTGGTGAGATTTTGCTGCTCGTCTGCTTTGTTGGGGGGTATTGACTGGAGTAAAAGTACAGTAAGTTTATCGGAGCATATTCCATGGAAGTACTTTTAAAGTGACACAAGGATGGAACATGGGACAGATTGCGTATGTATTATCATAGAATGAATCCTCTATTGAATATTATATATTACGGGAAATAATTTGCCCGGTGGACTTATTCGAAAAAAAAAAAAAAGAAAAAAATAATAATGATAATGTGTGTTTGCACGTCAGCTGATATTTGGGCTTGACGACCTTAAAAATAACCCTTCTTTTCTTATAGATAAAAAAGAAGAATTTCTACAGGGGATATTTTACGTTACACCGGCCAAGGTTACACCGCCGTAACGTAAAATATTCCCATGTAAAATTTTTTATTGATCTATAAAAGAAGAAACACTATTTTTAAGATCGGAATTTTTCGATTGTCGATACTTCTCGGATGAATTTCTGTACAAAGTTTTGTGTGAAATTTGCAAAAGATAGGCTCAGCCGTTTCGGGACCTACGAGGAACTTACACACACAGTGACTTTTATATAAAAGTAGAGATAGAGATAGAGATAGAGATATAAGATACGAGCAGAAGTGAAAAGTTTTCTAGCTGGGTTGATGGAGCGAACTTTTTTTAGAACAGACTTTTGGTATTTTTGTCTTTATTAATAAAAAACAACATATATTTTTCTGAAATTAACAGAGATCGTCATATTGTTCTAGCTTCCAGGTTACAGAAGACAAAAGTTAAGCAACCTCAATACTCATTCGCCATCAGACGAGGGTTTTCCATCGGCCTCTCGAAGCCACATATATTGTGTAAATGTTTTTTTCCCTGTTGGTTGAGATATTGCTGGCTTTAACCCTGTGCTGCTATAGGAGGTCTATTCGATGGAATGTGTATTGCTTGCTTCCTAAGGTTCTCTGACCAGGGAATATCGACAGAGTTCCTCAGACAATTTTTAATATGCTAGAGATCAATTTTATAAGGAAAGGTTCAATATTATTTCATCAGTTTAAATAGCGATATTATTGAATTATTATTACAGACATGGACTTTTTTTAGGAACCGATTTGAAATTATTTCCACTGCAGTCGTATCTTCTATTTTATGTCTCAAATGTCAGTTTGTGTGTTTGTGTGTGTGTGTTCGTATATCCGCTAAAAACTTTCGTCAGCCACATTGAACCGGGTCGAAACCGATACCATTTAAAAGAGCGCTCCCTCGGGCGCATAATATCTAAGAATTAGAAAAAGATTAATTCTGTGATAGTCACTTTTCGCAACGCCATTTTTTGCAGGTCACATATATTTGTAAACGTTATTTTTTCAGGGTCATGATGTCGTAAGTTGTCGTGGTACCGTTGGGTCTGCCGTTTACCAGTTTCCCTTCTTTCCCTTTTTCGTGTTTTAGGTTCGAGCCTGCCTAAGCGCCATTTTTTTTTTGCTGTTGCACGGGCACTCGCTAATATTCTTATCGAAACAAAAGTTGTTTTGATTCATTATTTTTTTTTTGGGGGGGGGGAGGTCCCAGTTTGTCACCTACTTCTATGCTTTTCTGGGGGGTTGCTCAATATTCTTAGCAGCTCTGTCCAAACTGAATTTCATGTCCACCCGGGTATCCACACACACACACACACACACACACACACACACACACATATATATATATATATATATATATGTTGCAACCGAAGTCTACAAAATTATGTTATTGCTGCATATTTAGTCACGTACTTATCACGTGTTTACCTAAAAAAACCCTATAAAAACATCATTTTGGTTAACTTACATGGTTCATGTAACCGACACTCAGTTAAGAAGATTATTATTATACTATATATATATACTATTTGTTTTCCATAAGCATTAATATGTTGCTACACATTCATGAACATGTTTCTGTCATCCAGTTACTAGCAAGTAGAAACCTCTTCAGACGATGTTTCTTATACAAAACCAAGGGAGTGAGCAAGAGAGAGAGAGAGAGAGAGAGAGAGAGAGAGAGAGAGAGAGAGAGAGAGAAAGAGAGAGAGATAGAGAAACAGACAGAAAGAGAGAGAGAGAGAGAGAGAGAGAGAGAGAGAGAGAGAGAGAGAGAGAGAGAGAGAGAAAGTTTAGTAGTTGTTGAAAGTCTATATGTTGTTACACTGAGCAAGTAGTGACTTTGTAAATACATAGGATACTGAAAGATGTAAGAAGTTTTCTAGCCTAATAGAGGGATTCCACCTTTTCAGCAGCAAACTTGGTAGTATCTACTATGCATTTATTCTTTTGTCGACCGAATTGAAAATGAGAGCGTGGGAGTTTTCAGAGTTTGTTGTGGCTTTCGTCTGCCTTTCTGAAATACACTCCGCCGGTGAGTCAGTAAGACAATCGTAATTACCATAGAAACAAGGATAACGATGGCAAGATGCAAGGGATGTCGGTGAGAGAGTGGGGAGGATGAAAGGTACACCGAGGAAAACCCCTCCACCTCCCTCCTGTTTATCTTACATAAAGATATGCAATGCATTTCAGGATTTTATACTTAAGCTTAATTCTATAGACACACGTGCATCATGACCTCATCTCGGGATGTCAGTTCTCTCTCCTCCTTCCCCTCTCTTTCTCTCTCTCTCTTCCTCTCTCTCTCTCATTTTAACAATCCATCGTACATATGGTACATATACTTTCGTTTTCTTCGCTCATGTGACTATCAGTTCGGCCTGAGGAACTCATGTCTGATTATATCTTGTTATGAAGGAAATATTTGGAAAAAGAATCTACGTTTTATTTGCTGTTTTTTATTTTCTATCTTGACATTGATTTGTTCATTAGCGTTTTTTTTTCTCAGAATCTATTGTTCTATCATGCTGAACTTTTCTATGGACTTTCCTATTTGTAAGGTGCAGTGAACTACGTATTATAGTCTCCTTTTGATGATCAGTATGGAATTAATAGGGGTTAATAGGGATTACTCACCACAATATCATATTTACGCAAGAAGATTTCTCGGAAATTACCGGGTCAATTGTACTGAATTTTTGTATAGACTTTTGTTATCATAAAGTACAGCGAACTAAGTACTATGGTATCTGTTCGATGCACAGTTATATATTAATATGGATTAATAAAAATTAATATTTTATGCAAAGTTGGCATACACAAACTATATATATATATATATATATATATATATATATATATGTATGTATGTGTGTATGTGTGTGTGTGTGTGTGTATCACATATACAGAGCATAATCATATCGACACAAATTCCCGTCAGATCACCGAAGTTAAGCACTAATGAGACCAGTACCAGATAAGTGATCGTTTGGGAATAGTAGGCGCTGTATGTGTTCTCGGTGTCGTTTCCAGTCGTCCTGAAATGTCTACTTACCACTGGTATTTTACAGTGCTTTCTCAAGAGAGGTGTGGTCGGAGATTGCGCAACTTTTGCCACGAACAATTTCACGTGCAAATCACAGTATCATCTTCGACGTTTCGTGGTATTCATCGAAATCGATGGACGGACATTATCTATATATATACAAAGTAGTAGCGTTCGCACGCGCGCGTTTATGTGTACGACACTCGTACAGCCTACACTACTGGACTAATCATGACCAAACTTGGTATGATGATGGTCAACAACCTAGGAATGGGACATGCCATTTTTTAATTGTTAAGGTCAAATGTCAAGGTCATATCCTATGTATATATGTACTCTCTACACAACTGGACCGAACATGAGCAAACCTGACATGATGATGGTTTCCGACCTAGGGATTGTGCACACCATTTTTCAAAGTCAAGGTTAAAGGTTAACGTCCTATTTGGTGCGGCTCTTCATAAACTGCCTCACCTAGGGATGCTGCACACCAGGTTTGGGCCCATCACCACCCGGCCTACGGCCATCATGGCGCACGATCAACTTCTTTGTAGTTTGGGTCAGATCACCCTCCTCCACCCCCATCCCCTCAGCCAATTAAATGTTAACCAATTGCGATCTTTTGGAATTGTTTCAATTTTTATGTGTAACAAAATATAAGTGTGAAATTTGATGCAACTTTTTTGCTTTAAAGTTCATGGATTTCACTTCAGGTAGAAGTTAAAAAATTTACTCTTAAACATTCACTTACTGACAGCGTAGAGCAAAGTTTCGCACAAAGCGCCGGTATCTTTGCTAATATATATATATATATATATATATATATATATATATATATATATATATATATATATATATATATTACAGTTTTATCTGTTTGGCTTCTGCGAGGCCTGACGAGGCTGTTGGATCGTAAACATGGTCCAAAATCTGAAACATATGTAGCCAAACAGATAATACGGTAATAAAAAAAAAATAAATAAAACACATATTTGCTCTGCAATAGTATTGAGCACTCTCTTCAAGTTTTTACTAATTACCTTATATATATATATATATATATATATATATATATATATATATATAGTCATCTACATACAGTACTGTTTCGCAACTCATCAGTGCGGCTAGACAGGTAATTACCTCAAACCAGGATCGAATATATATATATATATGTATATACATATATATATATATATATATATGTATATACATATATATATATATATATATATATATATATATATATGTATATATATATACTCATTCACATACAGTACGGCTAGACAGGCAACTTCCTCAAGCCAGGATTGAAACCCGACCATCTGTACGACAGTCAAGGCTCCTAACCATTACGCTATTGGCGGCTGTGAGCGAGTAGTGAGTTTAACGATGTTTTGACACACACACACACACACACACACACACACACACACATACACACACACACACACACACACACACTTCAGTCATGAAGGATTTCTCCTCCACTGAGAGAGAACAAGAAATTGAAGTGCAGCATTTGGAGGACAGATTCTACCCTTTGATCTTGGCCCGCAGGGTACGAATAAAAGTTGTTTGCTGAAATACGTGTACATATGATAAACATTGTTCGTATTTATATTCGGAACTTTGTGTATGTGTGAGTGTGTATATATATGTGTGTATGAGTATGTGTGTATGTGTATATATGTCTGTATGTGTGTGTATGTGTGTGTAAGTATGTGAGTTACATTTCAATGAGCAAAATCACAATATGTTCACCGTCATTATTTTTTTGGAAATTCTGTTTTGAAAAAGAGCAATAAAACATTTTTAAAAAGAAAAAGGAACACAGTTCGATTAATACTAAAACTGAACTTTATTCAATATAAAATATAAACATTATTTATGTAAAATTAAGTAATTTTAAAGCAATATACAATTTAATACTGATAAAACTGAATTATGAATTTAGGGAACAAATTAAAGAAACATTAAACACAAATATTTTTTGGCCTTCGAAACAAGATCACAGTGTAGTATCTGTTTTGATGCTACACTTTACCTTTTCTGTCTTCGGTCGGTGGATGAGAAATCTTTCGTGACTGAGATTATTTTTGTTCCTATCCAGAGTGACCCATATTGGGAAGCTGGATTTTTCCCACAAGATAATATGTTGAAATATTTAAATAACTATTACTTTAAATACAGAAATTATGTTTAAAGTTTTGGTTTTCTGTTCTTCCATATCCATTTTTTCCTCATGTTTTTCATCAAAATGTGTAGCGTATTAGTTGTCTCACAGGCCATTATCAGTGATTGCTCACTGGCAGTAACCTGTAGTGTTCCCTGGGGACTAAGTGACAACAACTCTCCCCAGATTTCCAGTGTTCTCCACCTCTTGACCACTTGTGCAGATTATTGCATGTTATCGCAATAGTAGCCATTGGTGACAAAATGCCTCCCCAAGGTACCAGATTTGAACTGTACACTTCCAGTGGAGATTTGGTTAGTACTCTCACAGCTCGATCTTCCCATCCTCCCTAACCCTTCACAACTAGTTGGAGTGGCGCCAGTCGATGTCATCTTCACCAGTTTGTTTTAATTTTTATTATTATTATTATTATTATTATTATTATTATTATTATTATTATTATTATTATTATTATTATTATAAGGGTGCTTGTGCAGTGTACGCACGTGTATTTTAAATATTATTTTCAAGTTAAATTAAATTTTAGGTTTGTATTACTGTACACATAGATTCGAAAAAGTTGTCAAAAAAACAAATATATAACAAATAAATGTTATCAAAGGCAAGATAAGTTATTTTTCTACCTAACTGGGTATGTTTTTAGTGTTTTTATTTAATGTAAGATGTTTATTCAGCTTGAAAAACATACAGTATTTACCGATGTATTTGAAAATTTAAGATGGCACCCGACTCTCTCTTTGACACGGTAAGTTTGGGAAAAGGAGTTAAAAATAAAAAAAATATTCAAAATACTGTTAAAAACCCACCGAATATATGTCAGCCTATATCACGGTAACATATTGAGCGAGTTTCTAACCGTATTTTGACAACATTTTCGAATCTATGTGTACAGTAATACAAACCCCAAACTCGTCATGTAAATTATTTACAGTAAAATGTTATAAAAAATAAAAACTTGAAGTTTTAAATATATTTCAAAGAAATAAATTACGCCCAGTGCTAAAATATTGAAAATTCACCGCTCGCAAAAACAAACAAACAAACAACCCCCAAAAAACTGCCGTGAAAAATGCTAACTTTAAAATATTTGGAAATACTCAGTGAAAAGTTTTATTTATTATTAAAAGAACGAACTGTAAAAAATATTATATAAAAATTGTTTGTTTTGCAGTAAAAAAATACAATGAAATATTCGACTTTCTTCGATAGAAAACAAAGTTCAAAAACGAGTTCACTTACGATATTTTGTTAGATTAAAATTCTCCTAATGTGCAATTATAATAATTATTATCCAAATAGAGAATTGTTCTTTCTCTTTAGAACATACATGGACAATCGGTAACACATAATGGTAACCATGGACAATCGGTAACACAATCGGTAGCCATATTTTTTATGCCTGTTAGCGTGACCACGTGGTTGAATACCGGAAAGTCTCTATACTTACAAGTTAATCAGAAAGTAACGTTACGCTGTCATGTTCACTGGTCTACTTTTTCGGTGGTGGTGACCTTACACGTGTTTTGTTGTACAAATGGAACCAAATAGACGAAACAAAAACGACGAAGCAAATCCAGAGAGAGAGAGAGAGAAATAAAAAGGAACAAACCGTATTATGTGTTCATCAACGTTTCGTCTTTATTTCGAGACTTCCAGAGGATGAACACATAATACGGTTTGTTCCTTTTTATTTCTCTATTTTGTCGGAATACTATTTCCATTATTTTCATCATATATATATATATATATATATATATATATATATATATATATATATATATATATATATATGTGTGTGTGTGTGTGTGTGTGCGTGTGTGTGTGTGTGTGTGTGTAAAAGTGACCTTGTTTGTGTAAAAGTGACCTTGTTTGTGTGCGTGCGGAACAATCTTTACCTAACTACTCTGTCAATTTTTTATATAAACTAATAGATATAGGGGATTTGGACCTGTGGAACAATTCGATTTGTTTTTAACGGATAAAATAGCTGCTAAGGTGTCAAAATTGAAATTTTGGAACTGTTTTTGTAAAGGGATCAGCACATATCAAGGCTCGGAGGTCACTCGAGGATAAGAGTTCATGTGTGTACGGAAGTCATTAGGACAATATCGTAGTAATCGTTAGTGGAAATTTGGTATAATTAGATTATTTAAGAAGACGGTTCAATAAAAACTTGTTTACGTTGAAGTTGAGAACGACATTTTTGTAGTCAGCTGAAAAGCAGACCATTCCACAGATAAGCAGTTCTAGGTTTAGGCACCGATAAAGAGTGGGAAAATTTTTAATAGAGGTTCTGGCTAGACGAGTGTTTTTTGTGAAAGTTTGCCAAAGAGGGACCATAAATTGGAGCTCAGTCGAGCACTTGCCATGAAAATAACGATAGAGCAGTGACAGTCTCGCAACGTCTCTTTGAGAAAGATGTTGGAGAAAAGAGAAAAGGGCACCGAGGAAGTTGGATAGAAGAGAAAACGGCATTACGAAGTCGGTTTTGAACTCTGTCAAGGCAGGATATGACCTCCGAGCAGTTCCTTCCCAGATGTGGCAACAGTACTTCATCCGACTTTGCTCTTATACAAGTAGAGAATTGCACCTGCAGTGAGATATCTACCAGAGCGGTATTTTTCCGCCGACCCTGGCAACGGATTCGATGTATGTACTCCATTTCAGAATAGGAGAGAAGGTCAAGTCAAGAAGCTTGTCACAACATGGAGCGTCTTTTTTTTTTTTTTTTTTTTCAATTTTCACCCCAAACAAGGCACAGTGCCACTTTGAAGCAGGGGGCTACTATTAGGGAATTAATTAGCGGGGTCATTATGAAGGGAGATGAGTAGAAAGATGTTTGTTAACATTACACTTGAACTTCTGCATATCATTGCAGTTGGGAAAGCAGAATCCCGGAAGGGAGTTCCAAAGACCCGCAGTTCTGGGGAAGAAACTACTGGAGTAAAAGGCTTTCTTGCACCTAGGGGTCTCCACTGTAAAGGGATGAGACTTAGTAGCTTGTCGGGTTTGTCGGGGGTAGTTACGTCGGGGAGGTACAAGTGTTTGCAGTTCGTCAGAGCATTCACCATTAAAGTATTTGTAGAACAGGCAGAGGGATGCAACATCTCGTCGATGGGACAGAGGTTGAAGCCTAGATGACAGTTCAAGACCTATCAGGTTGGCGACTCTTTTTTGAACCCTGTCCAGGAGCGAGAGACAAGCAGCAGATGCACCAGCCCAGATGTGACAACAGTACTCCATACATGGGCGAATGGTTGCCTTATAGAGGTATAGGATACTGGCAGGCGTAAGTAGTTTTCTAGCACGGTAGAGGGAGCCAACCTTCCTTGCAGCAGCCTTGGCAATGCTCTCAATATATCTATTCCAGTTCATATTCCCTGTAAACGTTAGGCCGAGGAGTTTAAAAGAAGTACTTTCAGGCAATGTGTTCTTGGCCATTGCTATTGGTGGTAGAGAAGGTTTCTTGTAGTTATTGAAGGAAACAAGCTTAGTCTTAGCAGCATTGAATGAGACCAACCATTTTTGGCCCCATTCCACTACGGATTGGAGGTCATCCTCTAGTGTTTCTGCCATTTTCTTGGATATGTGTTCATTTGTTTTCCCCTCATATCTGTTATAGAGAGTGGTATCATCGGCAAATATACCCATCTTCGAAACAATATTATCAGGGAGGTCGTTTATGAATATCAGGAACAATAGAGGTCCAAGGATAGACCCCTGAGGCACTCCCGCATTTATGTCATATTGTTTGGATGTACGTCCGTCGAGGACAACTTTGATTTTTCTATTACTTAAGAAGGATTTAATTACGTTATGAATTCTTCCAGTGATTCTATATGATCTAATTTTCCTTAGAAGACCATCGTGCCATACCCTGTCAAAAGCCTTAGATATATCAAGGGCCACCGCTCTACCCTCCCCTGTTTTATCCAATGAACGGTATATACGTTCAGAAACTACAGTTAAGATATCTGCTGTTGAACGTCTTCAAGACGAGATCCGTTCATTTCAGTTTGGGCCAGATGGAAATCAGAGTGTTGGTGATGGAAAGAGTGAAGCTTGGTTTTAGATGCATTAAAATTAACCAGCCACCCTTTTCCCCATTGCACAGAGTGCTCAAGATCAGGGGGGAGAGAATCAGAGAGATCAGTCATTTCCGACATTTGAAGTGTTGCCGTAGATGGCAGTGTTGCCTGCATAAATGCCTAGGAATGATCTTAGAATGTGATTTGGGAAATCTTTGATGAAGATCAGGAACTTGACATGCGCAAATATACATTTACAAAGCTTACCTTAGCTGAAATGGTAACGAATAACGTCGGAGCACTAAAGTTTTGGTTTCGATTCTAGCTGATGGTACCCAAGTCATATGTATATTTTTAAACGTTAAAAATCACTACTATATATTGGTACATTATAATAATCAATAGAGAATTGACTTTATATCAATAAATGTGAAATCTTAGTAAATCAAAATATCATATTTAAGCGTATTTTACGAGCGGCCGACTAGAA
This sequence comes from Euprymna scolopes, assembly GCF_053919585.1. NCBI lineage: Eukaryota > Metazoa > Mollusca > Cephalopoda > Sepiida > Sepiolidae > Euprymna > Euprymna scolopes. The sequence goes on from NC_136483.1 coordinate 202,692,597, forward strand.
TAGATATAAATAGATATGAATAGATATGAATAGATATGAATAGATATAAATAGATATGAATTTAGTCATATGACTCAATAAATGTCTATGATCACTTCTTAAGTAATATAAATTAAACGAATTATTTATATTATGTATATAAGTATGTACTCGAAAAGAGAGAGAAAAAAGAAAGACAGTGTGTATGCGTATGTGTATGTGTGTGTGTGTGTGAGAGAAAGAGAGAGAGAGTGTGAGAGAGAGGGAGGGAGGGAGAGAGAGTGGGTGTTGCTTTTAGAAAAGTTCACGTTATTTTCGGCTTTCATTATTTTCACGTTTACATTCATCGTCTGTTTAACCAATTGCTACAATTCAAGATGGCGGTTAATAATAAAACTCGAAGAAAAGTTAGCAAAATGATGGTGTTTAATGCTCAATCCTCCGCCTCCCCATTCTTCTTCTTCTTCTTCTTCTTCTTCTTCTTCTTCTTCTTCTTCTTCTTCTTCTTCTTCTTCTTCTAACAAAACACAGTGGTGTGCCATCTTACCGTTTCTGATAATGATCTCAGTAAAAAAAAAAAGAAAAGAAGAAGCAATTTCTACGTCAACGAACCGTTCTCATTTGTAATGAAACCAATCGAACAAACGAAGAAAACAGCCGCTTTATAAGCAAGAACAACTGTTGTATTGTCCTCCTCTCAAATGCCCCAAACAAAGATGTTATCTTCATCAATTCAGAGGGAGGAGGTGAGTGACGATATTCACCTCTTTGAATCTTCGAGTCTTCAAATCGGACATATCTAGTTTTATATCGTGAAACTTATATAATAGTAAAACACAAATCTATATGCATACATATACATACATACATACATACATACATACGTACATGCATACATAAATACAGACACACACACACAGAGTATTTGTAGGTATTTACAAATTATATATATATATATATATATATATATATATAATTCTCTTAAACTTCAAAGACGAAATTCTTACAGAATGCAATCATAAACGTTGGTTTAAATTCGACAAATTTAAGCCACCATAAATAATAAAATTTTCTTATTACTAATCTATTTTAAACATTTATAATTTATAATTTATAACTTATTATTATTATTATTATTATTATTATTATTATTATTATTATGGTTTTATTATTATTATTATTAATTTACTTGGTATTTTACCATTATTTTCTATCTTTATCTTTATTTTATTATCTATTTCATTTGAAATTGATATGTTATTTTTATCAATATTAGTTCTATAACTATTATAGTTACTATTATAAATAATATTATTATTTAATTACTACCAAAAAGATTAATAGTATTACTATTATGGATTTTATTAATATTACTATGTTTAAAGCATTATATAAAAAAAATAACTAATTTTATAAATAATTAGTGGTTACCTCCCTTTGAACTATAATTTTTTTTTATTTGAGTATCATTTTTCAAAAATGGCAGTTATCTCCCTTTATAAATGAATTATAATTATTTTGAATTCAAATATAGCATTCCCAACGATATTAAACTGGTAATATTACTTTTATCAGCGTTTCCTTTGAAGTTTGTATATATATCACCATTTTCACCATTCATAAACTACATTTAACAACATGCCAATGAATGGATGGAATAAGATACTTACAAGCTTTAAAAGCAGACGAATAAAAGGTATATATATATTTTTATTAAAAATATTTAAGATATCCCCTGTTAACCTTACTTTTCCACCCGATTTTATTTTTATTTTTTATTTTATTTTGTTTATCAACATGAAAATAAGTACATTTTTTTCTTTATATTTTAAAATATTTTCCAGATATATCTGCCTTGCTTAAAAAATGCTAGTTTTATTTTTGGTGTCTTTAACCCCTCCCACCCCACGCTCTTTTTTTGATAATGAGGAGACTTCGTTTTATAAAATCAAATGATAAAATTGTTGTTCTAGATTTATTGTCTATTAAATTTTCAATAAAAACATCGTTTCCGAAACGATCATACAATTTATTGATTTTGTTTGTTTTTCCTTTTGAAACTGATTTTTAATTATAAATTATGAATCATTTTAATCAACACACACACACACACACACACACACACACACACACACACACACACACACACACACACACACACACAGAGTCTCTCGCTCCTAGACAAGGTTAAAAAAAGAGTCGCCAATCTGATAGGCCCTGAACTGGCATCTAAGCTTCAGCCTCTGTCCCATCGACGAAATGTTGCACCCTCTGCCTGTTCTACAAGTATTTTAATGGTGAATGCTCTGACGAACTGCAGACACTTGTGCCCCCACGACGTAGGCACCCTCGACAAACCCCGACAGGCAGCTAAATCCCACCCCCACACGGTAGAGATCCCTAGATGTAAAAGATCTTTCTACTCCAGTAGTTTCTTCCCCAGAACCGCTAGACTCTGGAATTCCATTCCAGGTTCCTGCTTCCCTAACTGTACTGACATGCAGAAGTTCAAGTGCAACGTGAACCGACATCTTGCTTCCCAAATCCCGACATACTGCCCCAGTAGTTGTTGCCCCTGATAGTAGCCTCCTACACCAAAGTGGCAATGTGCCTTGTTTGGGGTGAAAATGTAATATATATATATATATATATATATATATATATATATATATATATATATTGCGTGGTACAAAATTTTATTATGGCTATGTAAAGACCAAATTTAAACCTGTTCGAACTTCTGCATGTCAATACACTTAGGGAAGCAGGGACTTCGGAGGGAATTCCAAAGTCTACCAGTCCTAGGGAAGACACTATTAGAGTAGAAGGCTTTCTTACATCTAGGGATTTCTCCTGTGTAGGGATGGGATTTTGCTGCTTGTCTGGTTTGTTGGAGGTATTTACGTTGAGAAGGAACAAGGGTTTGTAGTTCGTCGGAGCACCTACGATTAAAATACTTTTAAAACAGGCAAAGAGATGCAACATTTGTCGATGGGACAGTGGTTGAAGCCTAGTTGATAGTGCGGGACCTATTAGGTGGGCGACTCTTTTTTTTAAACCTGTCTAAGAGTGAGAGACTAATAGCAGATACATCGGCCCAAATATGGCTAACACATTTTTTAGCGCCCAAAATTATCTTTCCGTGTTGTAAAATAGAATTTAGAACGCTGAAACGTACACGGTTTGTCGCTTTGACATTAATAATATCATGTGGTCTGCGTCGGTGCATGGCATTTATAAACAGCAAGAAAAGTTTTACGTTCGTTCACTTATGGCTTGTTAATATTTGTTCATTCAGAGCAAAAAAAAAAAAAATAAATAAATAAATAAAATAGAATAAGTAAAAAATAAATAACAAATAATAATATGAGTGGATGCATGCGTTTCTTATGTTACTCAATTCATATAGTTCTGCTAGAATTACACATACACACAGATATGGTATTTTAAAAATAACGTAATAAAATTTTTTCAGTGACACTAATTCTGGCATTCTGCAATTTCAATTTTTAATGTCTCTCCTGGAGCTGCACTGGTCCATTCCTTTGATGTCTGACAAATTTTAAACCTTTCTCTTGTTTCATTTAACTTCAGTCGATGTTCTCAGAAATCAAGGAACAACTTTCGTGGGGTTAATACTTGATCTCTGTATGAGATCCATAGTTATTCGAATATTCCATTAAAGTTTTCCCTCTACCTTTTAAACACTGAGTTCGTAAAGAAACTAATTTACCCCCCCAAATTGACCATTTAAATATGTTATAGCATATCTTTCTTGTGGTCTCTTTGACTTATTGGATTCCAAAAAAAAAATTCACCTAGTCTGGTGGAGTACCCAGTTTCGTGTTGTTACTTGAGATAACATCACTTTCTCATAAAAATTTCTCATAAAAAGCCATTGTGCTGATGAGAGATGAAATTTGGCCAATTATTAATGCTTGCGACAATATTGAAGGTTTGATTTTTATGCAAGATGGAGTTCGTCTACACGTTGTTATTGTTGTTTGTGAATGGCTGAATGCCCAATTCCCGGGAGATGAATAGGTGGTCACGGTTCACACGGATTTCTGACTTAACGCCCTGCAACACTATGCGCCTTTTTTCTCTGGGGTTAGCTGAAAGAGCAAGTCTACTCAATCAAAGCAAGATATTTAGTAGAACTTGAAGAGTGAAGACGTGAAAGTATGAGTTTCTTGTGAAATCAGTTGATGTGATTCCTGATCAACTTGAAAAGCTGGTGGCGCGAATTATACTTTCTCTCATATTCATTAAGTTTAGCGAACCTTAGTGAGCATCTTGGCCGTCAATTTTTGTTTAAAAATCTTACAACCGATTTTCACAATTTAAAAGTAGACAGATGGATAGAGAATTTTATTCTATCGCGTTTGCGATGAATTATTATTTTGTTAAATTTCTTGTTTACGAGTTCTAAATTGTAAACTATTCTAAACTTTTATCTGAAAAAAAAATTATGAGTTTATATCTAAAAAAATCAATGATTTAATATATATATATATATATATATATATATATATACTAGCAGAAGTACCCGTCGTAAACTGGGTTCAAAAACAGCCTACAGAAAATGGACTGTGATTGATGAAAGTATGATAGGTTATGAAAAGGAGGGGGTTGTAAAGAGATAGGTTTTGATACTCAAAAATGTTACCCTAAGCAAACTATGATGAAAGTAAAGATAATTTTCGCGAAAATATATTTTTTTTATATCAACTTTGTTTCCATTCGTAGCCAAGAGTGACCAACAAAAATGATGTTTCCTTACAAAGAGAAAATGTTATATATATAATAATATAAATATACAAGAAATAAATGTTACCATAGTCAATAAAAGTTACTTTTATGGTAGAAAAGTTCATTGGCTTTTATTTTTAATAGTTTGTAAAAAAATTTTATATTCACGAACCAGTTTAAAAACAATCAAAATGACAGCGACTTTGGAATGGAGAGCCCCGTTTTCAATTTGAAGGAGGGGCACCTGAGCATTCTGTGTTAACATTTTAAGAGAGTTCCGTCAACGTATGGAATATTTATAAACATATTTTAATGTTTTCTGTGATTTTCTGCTTGAGGAATATTCGATTATGGCATGTGTAGTTTATATAAAAATCCATTTAAGTAGTTATCTCCTCAAATTTCGTTTTAATCTGGTTCGCTGAAATTATTTCAAGTAAAGAGCATTAAAAACTATTTCAAAACAAAAAAAAAATATGAACTGAACTTTTATTGACTATGGTAACATTTATTTCTTGTATATTTATTTTTTCGGGTAGTCGTTTGTTGGCTAATCTACTAAACACTCTTACTAAATAATATCGACGAAATATCGAAAAACAAAAAAACAAAAACAGTTTTGAAAAATAATGAAGCTTTACTTACTTTAGTAAAATAATCCGAAACAGCAAAATGGGATATTAAAAAGTAAACACGTAATTACTTCAGTTTTTTAAAGCAAAGAATCGATATGAATATGAATAAGAAGAAAATGGCGCCCTTTTCAAGCAGAACAGCTTCGTTTCAGTTTTACAGTATTGAACGGTGTGGTATTGCGCTATCGGATTCAGGGTTGTACTATTGTAATGTAAAGACAACACAGAAAGGGTTATAAGCAACTGAATTCCTTCTAGTACACCGACAAAAAAGCTTAAACAGATATATAAATAAATAAATATAAAAAGGTTATGTAAATGCTTTTAAAAAGAAACGTAATCACGTGAGCAGGATTTTTTCCTTCTTTTGACACGATAACAAGTAACATTCTTTTTTAATATTTATCTATTTATCTATTTTCGAAAGAGTGTTACGTGTAAGTGGAGAAGGAAAAAAAACAGAGTTCCGACTTTTTTTTTTTTGGCTTTCACTTTAATAAGTACGTGAATTTTTGAGGTGAATTTATTCGACACAATATGATTCAACACAGAAAAATAAATAAAAGCTAACGTGAATTAAGATTAAAGTTAAGGATTATTGTGGGCTCGCACCCCTTTTAAAAAACCTTGTTAAACTTTGTGATATACTTTCATTCTATGGAGGTCAGGCGCGAACGAACACCCAATAATTTTATTATACCATATTTCTTCAAACTGAAACATAATTATCAAAGTATACTTACGCAAATAGATATGAAAGGTCTTTGTTAAAGTTTGTGCCATATTTCCATCGAGTATAGGCGCAAACGCAGGCCCCACAATATTATTATACCATCCCTACTTAAGTTTAGACATACTTATCAAAGTATTTTTATGTACATCTATATTAAAAACCCTTGTAAACGTTTTTTTTTTCATTTTTTATTTCCATACTTTAGGGACCAGGCGCGAACGCAGATCCCACAATTTTTATGAACCACTGTTCTGCCAGATCAAACATACCCATTCCTGATCATCGATAAATCTTCTATCATTATATGTAATCAGTTTTTTAAAATAGTCAACCATATAGAAATCTATTCGTGACCACCATTCTTTATTTGCCACTCAGTCCTCATTTTTTTTTAATGAGTGATTTTTCTGACAAAGGGAGAAGAAAATCTGTATTCTAGGTTGGCAGTATTTTGCGTGAACAGTCGACAGAGATAGCGGAAAATTTCTGTTTCTATGTCTATCCTTGTAGCCATGTCACTAGTAAGGGTGCTGAAGGTAAACGTTTTATCTGGGCTGACGTTATCGGCTTGATAGTCAGGGACCCGAACCTTGGATTAACCACTAAGGAGGCTGTCCTATCAGCAGGTGCAAAGTACTGGGGCTGCTGTATTGATATTTGGTGAATGGATTCTGGACTTCTGGTGGGGCCTCTTGATGCCATATTAGTGGGTAATTGTTAAGGCTTTACCTTATCATGTTCTACAAAAATAAAAAAAAATTCTCCGTTACTTTTCTCTCTTAGTTTCCCCTCTCTGTGCTGCTCTAAGCAAGTCTGACGACCTAGTCCACAAACTCCAAAATTCCATCATGACAGTTTCAATAAAAAACACACGATAGAACCCGGATCTACGTTCTAACCTTCCAGAGGTTGAAGCCCAATTACAGGAGACTAAACCAGACCTTTTATTTTTAAGCGAAACCGGAATTGGACAGACTATTTCCCTAAATGAGTTCGTAATTAAAGGATACTCTAATTTAACCTCCAAATCTGACCCCATAGATCGCCATAGGCATGGAATATGTGCCTATATTAAAGATGGCTTTCCATGTGGTAGGGCCATCTCCAGAGAAGATCCTAACTTACCCTATATGTGCTTCTGGGTTGCATTAGCTCTCACTACTGCATTTATATTTACTCTCTATCGCCCCCATAACAGCGGAGTTACTATCTTTAAAAGCATATCTGAGAAAATTGACCAAGTTCTATCAGCTTATCCTTCAGCTAACATTCACGTATGTGGAGACTTCAACGTTCACAATGTGGAATGGTTGACCCACTCAAACAAGACCGATGATTAGGGGAGATTCTGTCATGATTTCTCCCTTGCTTATGACCTCACTCAGATTGTTCACGAACCCACCCGTGTGCCCGACAATGACGGCCAGTATGTGAGTCTCCTAGACCTTTTTCTCACAACTTGCCCTGAACTATGTTCAGTTTCCGTTTTGTCTCCTCTTGGATCTTCCGATCACTCAGTTGTATCAGTTAAGATAAAAATGAAATGTAATAAATCCTCAGACGTACCTCTCCATTGTACAGTATATCGATACACTATGGCTGACTGGGATAGTTTCCGCACATTTATATCGGATCTTCCTCTGCGTTCCATGTTTAAAAAGAATGTGTCGTCTATAGTATCAGACCTGACGGAATGGTTAATTGTAGGTATAGACCATTTCATACCCTCGAAAAAGTTCCAGCAAAAACCTAAAAGCCAGCCATAGTTCTCTCCAGAATGTGCTGCTGCTATTGCGCACAGAAATCACTTTTTCCACTGCTTCCAACGTAATAGATGTATGGAAACTAAAGCCGTTTTCAGGACTGCCAGCAACCATTGTAAGAAAGTAATAAAGAATGCAAGAGAGTTGTATGCTCAGCCATCAAGTCCAAAGTAGCTGAGCAGCAGCTTGGTTCCCACTAGTTCTGGCAAATAGCAAACAGAATCCTGAACAGAAGCGTGTGCTCTATCCCAATATCATCAATGGACCTGAGGTAATCTCGTCAGCACCAGACAAAGCCAAACTCTTTGCCAAGAACTTTGCAGCTAATTCTACCCTTTGCGACCAAGGTCGATAACCCCCAATATTTCCTCCTGTATCAGAAAACACGCTATGTGATATACAAATATCTGTACGTGATGTTGCCAAGCTAATCAAAAACCTTGATTCCAGTAAAGAAACCGGCCCTGACGGTATTCCAATTATAGTACTAAAAAAACTTCAACCAGAACTAGCGCCTATACTTACAAAACTGTTTAAACCTTGTCTTAAGGGGAATTGCTTCCCATCGCCCTGGAAAATCTAATCAGTATGCCCTGTATTTAAGAATTCAGGCGATCGTTCATCCCCCTCTCAGTACAGGCCAATAAGTCTCCTGTGCGTCATGAGTAAGTTGCTGGAATCTGTGTTAAATAGAGAAGTAATCAACCATCTCAACAAAAATAACCTTCTTAGTGACACTCAATATGGTTTCCGTTCTGCTAGATCTACAGCATATTTTTTTTTTTTACACAGTGATCATCACTTATCAAGGCCCGGAAGCCACTCAGGGATAAGGGTTATTGCAAGTACATTACGTATATGTGCTTACAGTTATATCTCATAGGATTAGCGAATCTCTCCACAGCGGCAACCTTTCTAGGGCAATTGCTCTTGACATATCAAAAGCCTTTGATAGGGTATGGCATAAAGGTTTACTTCACAAGATTTCCAGCTATGGTATAGCTGGAAATGTATTCTCAATTATTAAATCATTTCTCTCTGATAGGTTCATAAGAGTAGTAGTTGATGGGCAAAAATCAGAAGCTCACAGTATTAATGCTGGAGTCCCTCAGGGGTCCATTCTGGGCCCAACTTTTTTCCTGATCTACATTAATGATCTTCAAAATCACATCCTTATATCATCCGTAAACATTTTTGCTGGCGACACTACCCTCCATGGTAGCACATCTAAGACAGTAAACGACCAAGTTCTCTTCGATTCTCTCTCCTCTGATCTTAATCACGTTGTACAATGGGGAAAGGAGTGGCTGGTTACTTTTAATGCATCTAAAACCAAGCTTCTATCTTTACATCATCAACGTTCTGATCCCCATCTGGCATCAATTAAAATGAATGGCTCTCGTCTTGGGGAGGTCTCAAGTTTTGACAGGCTTCTGGGCTTGACCTTTACTCCTGATCTTAAATGGAATACGTACATCAAATCTGTTGCCAAGGCCGCTGGAAAAATGGTTGGATCCTTCTATCGATCCAGTAGATATCTCACTACTGATGCAATTCTCTATCTATATAAGAGCCAAGTACGTCCAAGTATTGAATACTGTTGCCACATATGCGCAGGAGCTGCTAGAAAAGACTTGTCCTGCCTTGACAGGGTTCAAAAATAGACTTCGTGGCCTGGTGGGAGATGTCATTTTCTCTTCGCTGCAACCTCTATCTCACAGAAGAGATGTTGCGAGTTTGTCTCTGCTTTATCATTATTTTCATGGAAAGTGTTCGACTGAGCTTCAATCTATGCCCCCCTCGCCAAACTTTTACAAGAAACACTCGCCTAGCTGAAAACACTATAAAAAATTCCTCCCACTCTTTATTTGTGCCTAAACCTAAACATAGATTCCATTATCAAAGCTTCTTTCTTAGAACATCACGCCTGTAGAAGTGTCTTCCGTTTTCTTGCTTTCCAGATGTCTATAATATGGTTGTCTTCAAGTCCAACGTGAACAAGTTTCTGATGAGCCGTTCCACTTAAGGTAACAAATTTACCGAACTTCCATTACTATCGATTACTATAGTGTCCTTTTGACTACTGTACACTCTTTAACCCTTATCCTTGAGTTGCCTATCGGCCTTGATAAATGGTAACGCCTATGTAAAAACACACACACAGACGTCCAGCTTTATATTATATATATCTGCTATAAATCATTCAAAATAACTAACTCAGTGAGGTTATATATATATATATATATATATATACATGTATGTATATATATATATGTATATGTATGTATATATATATATACATACATATATATATATGTATGTATATATATATGTATATATATATGTATGTATATATATATATGTATGTATATGGTTATCGTCACTTCTTGACAGAAGAAGACCATCTTTCCCTTGCTTTATTGTTGATTATTCATCCATGCCCATGTACTTTTAAAATATTTTATTTATTTATGTTTTTTATTATTTCATTTAATACGTTTTATAATTTTTATTATTATTCTTATTTTTTTATTTTTTATTTTTATTTATCAATGACAATAAAAATATGGGGCGGGTGTGTGTGTGAAACATTCATTGGTTATCATTCAATCCCGGACAACGTCAAGTCTCCCTATATATATAGTTAATCATATAGAAAGGTATCTACCCAAAATCATATATTTGGATGGGTTTCTTCAACAGCGTACATATAATCTTACTTCTAGTTTCACAAAAGACACCTAACTCCCTCCTCAGTTACAGCATGCAGAGGTAGAAGAATGTTCGTACCAAATTACGCGTTCGTAGATCTAAACCCTAAAAATAGAGTATACACGGCTTTCATATTAATATACAAGTTGAAATACCCGTTCCAAAAGATGTCCATAATTGAATCAATGTTTTGTATATTTTAAATCAGAAAGTATATATCTATATAAAGCTGAACGTGTGTATGTGTGTGTGTGTGTGTGTGTGTGTGTGTCTGGTCACGAATAGGCTCCTATATGGTTGACTATTTAAAAAAAATGATTACAAATAATGATAGAAGATGTATCGAGGATCAGGAATGGGTATGTTTGATCTGGTAGAACAGTAGTTCATAAAAATTGTGGGGTCTGCGTTCACGCCTGGCTCCCAAAGTATGTAAATACAAAAATGAAAAAAAAAAAAAAAAAAAAACATTTACAAGGGTTTTTGATATAGATGTACATAAGAATACTTTGATAAGTATGTTTCAACTTAAATAGGGATGGTATAATAAAATTGTGAGGCCTGCGTTTGCGCCTGTACTCCATGGAAATATGGCACAAACAAAGTATTTTCATATCTATTTGCGTAAGTATACTTTGATAATTATGTTTCAGCTTGAAGAAATATGGTATAATAAAATTATTGGGTGTTCGTTCGCGTCACCTCCACAGAATGTAAGTATATCTTAATTCACGTTAACTTTTATTTATTTTTTTGTGTTAAATCATATTGTGTCGAATAAATTCACCTCATAAATTCACGTTCTTATTAAAGTGAAAGCCAAAAAAAGTCGGAACTTCAGACAATTCTCGACACAAATTTTGCATAACTGTTTTTTTCCTTCTCCACTAGCACGTGACACGCTTTCGAAAATAGATAAATAGATAAATAATAAAAAATAATAACTTTACTTGTTATCGTGTCAAAAGAAGGAAAAACTCTTGCTCACGTGATTACGTGTCTTTTTAAAAGCATTTACATAACCTTTTTATTTTTATTTATATATCTGTTTAAGCTTTTTTTTGTCAGTGTACTAGAAGGAATTCAGTTGCTTACAACCCTTTCCTTTCTGTGTTTTCTTTACATTACAATAGTACAACCCTAAATCCGACGGCGCAATACTACACCGTTCAATACTGTAAAACTGAAACGAAGCTGTTCTGCTTGAAAAGGGCGCCATTTTCTTCTTATTCATATTTATATCGATTCTTTGCTTTAAAAAACTAAAGTAATTACGAGTTTACTTTTAATATCCCATTTTGCTGTTTCGGATTATTTTACTAAAGTAAGTAAAGCTTCATTATTTTTCAAAACTATTTTTGTTTCTTTGTTTTTCGATATTTCGTCGATATTATTTAGTAAGAGTGTTTAGCAGATTAGCCAACAAACGACTACCCGAAAAAAATAAATATACAAGAAATAAATGTTAACATAGTCAATAAAAGTTCAGTTCATTTTTTTTGTTTTGAAATAGTTTTTAATGCTCTTTACTTGAAATAATTTCAGCGAACCAAATTAAAGCGAAACTTAAGGCGATAACTACTTAAATGAATTTTTATATAAACTACACATGCCATAATCGAATATTCCTCAAGCAGAAAATCACAGAAAACATTAAAATATGTTTATAAATATTCCATACGTTGACGGAACTCTCTTAAAATGTTAACACAGAATGCTCAGGTGCCCCTCCTTCAAATTGAAAACGGGGCTCTCCATTTCAAAGTTGCTGCCATTTTGATTTTTTTAAAACCGGTTCGTGAATATAAAATTTTTTATTTTTACAAACTACTTAAAAATACAAACCAATGAACTTTTCTTCCATAAAAGTAGCTTTTATTGACTATGGTAACATTTATTTCTTGTATATTTATATTATTATATATATAACATTTTCTCTTTGTAAGGAAACATTTTGTTGGTCACACTTGGCTACGAATGGAAACAAAATTGATATGAAAAATATATTTTCGCGAAAATTATCTTTACTTTCATCATATTTTTGAGACTTGACGTTGTCTGGGATTGGATGTTGATCAATGAATGTTTCACCCCCTGCCCCATATTTTTATTGTCATCGAAATCGGCGAAATCACCCATTTTTAAATCAAATCGATTGCTTTAGTTGGATAACCTATCGCGGTGCACAGGAGAAAGCTTCACTTGCCTCCACACAGTGACATAGTCTAAAATACACAGTGATCTACATTGCACTGTAGAGAACCTACTGTTGATTTTTATAAAATTAGTTTATATATAACGACTAGAATTAAAATTTAAAATGCAAAAGCCAAGTATCATAGTTCAAACGTGGCCTAAGCAGAAACATTCATTTCGAACGCGCTCTTGTTATATCAAAAAAGCTTGTTATATCAAAAAAGCTTGTTATATCAAAAATCTTGTTATATCAAAAAACCTTGTTATATAAAAAAACCTTGTTATATCAAAAAGCTTGTGTTAATTTAATATTATTTGTCTTGTCGAGTAATAACTCCCAAGATCACTACTTTCCTTACGTTTTTGTAAAACAATTTACGAAAATTATTGTAATCATTCTGATATTCAGAAAAAAAGTATTTTTTATGACTTTGGAGTCACCACTGATCAAGGCCCGAGACCACTTGAGGATAAGAGTTAATGAATGTAAGATAGTAGTGTAGTAATTGTTAATGGTGCAAGTTGGGTAGAATATGATTTTCATGGGGACGGCTCAACAAGAATTTGTTTACATTTGATTTGAAGGATACCATGTCATATGCAAACGGGACACTGTTCCACAGGTGGGCAATTCTGAGAAAGAAACTTTGTTCATGGAATCTATGTTTAAATTTAGGCACTGCTAAAGAATGAGGGAAATCGTTTATAGTAGTTGTAGCTAGTCGAGTGTTTTTGGTGAAAGTTTGGCCTGGGGGAAGTAAAAGATTGGATTTCAGTCAAGTACTTACTATGAAAATAACGAAAGAGCAGAGACAGGCTCTCAACGTCTCTTCTGTGGGAAAGAGGTTGCAGGGAAGAAAAAAAGGGGCATTGTCTACTAGGTTTCGAAGCCAGTTTTGAACTCTATCAAGGTTGGATAGGACGCGTTGAGCAGCTCCTGCCCAGATGTAACAACAGTACTCCATTTTAGAGCATAACTTGCTCCTATACAGATAGAGGATTCCATTAGCAGTGAGATACTGGAGCGATAGAGTGATCCAAGCAATTTTCCAGCGACCTTGGAAACAGATTTGATGTATGTGTTCCATTTAAGATCAGGAGTGAAGGTCAGTCCCAGAAGATTGTCAAGATATCGAGCTTCCCCAAGGCGAGAATTACAATTGAGACGTGATGGAGGTCAGAGCGATTATGATGAAAAGAGAGAAGCTAGGTTTTCGATGCATTAAAATTAACCATCCATCCCCATTTCATTATCTTCTCAAGATCAGAAGAAAGGGAGGTAAGAAATATTAGTGATAAGTAGATGCCTCTACTGAAAGTACATCCGTTATTTTGCAAATACAAGCATGACGCAAGGTATATTCTCGTTGAATTGAGGGGAGTACTTATTATTCCTGTTCTTATTCTGTTGTAATTTGGTATAAGCAGTTGGAGAATGTATATGAAATAATAACGGTCGAACGAAAGTGTACATGTTAATATTATAACCTGGTGACATGAGTATTGTGAGAGGACTTAATGCATAGTGGACAAAACTGCTTGCTACGTGGGACTACGTGATTGAGAGAGACATTTTGTTTGAATAAAATGTATTAATTTTTTAATGTGAATAAAATGTGTGATTGTTACGTAGAATACGTTTTAGGAAATGATGAGTGCGATTTGTTGAAGAAGTATTCGGTTAGTTTCTTATGTTTTGAGAAGTGGGAAATCGAGATCATTTTTATAAATATAAGATAATATGCATAAGATATATATAAGAAGATAAAGAAACGAAATACCACAGGCAAGTGTCATTAGCCCAATGTTATTCGTCATCTACATAAACGACCTACCAAACTCTGCCAAAGTGAAATGAAGCTGTTTGCAGATGACACAAAGTTGTTCACACGTAGTGACATCCAAGGAGCCACAGACAGCCTACAGGCTGACCTAGATAACTTACATTACTGGTCACAGTACTGGTTGCTCCGTTTTCACCCACAGAAATGCAGCGTCCTGAAACTAGGGAGCAGGAGATCAGAGGCTAAATACACATTGAAAGATAACTCGTTTGGAGTGATAACACTGGAAGAGCATAATCATGTGAAAGACCTAGGCGTCTACATCGACAACAAACTGAGTTCCAAGGAACATGTAGCTAAATCCATCGCAAAAGCAAATAAAGTTGTCGGGATCATTCGCCGCACTTTTGACTTCCTCTCGAATACAATCTTTGTGCAACTCTACAAGAGCCTTGTGCGTCCTATCTTGGAGTATTGCCACTCTGTCTGGCAGCCGCACCATAAGACCTTATGCAGTGATCTGGAAGACGTGCAGCACCAAGTGACCAAACTGCTGGCATCACTGAAGGGCAAGCCATATTCTGAGAGATTGAGAACCCTGAGACTGCCCACTCTTGAGCATCGGAGAAATCGTAATGACATGATCGATCTCTACAAGTAAATCCATGGGGTCTATGATACAAGAAAGCCGTCTTTTCAGATCACTAAAAACAGCGCAAACAGGGGAAACAGCCTCAAAATCGTAAAAAAAAACACTGTAGGCTAGATGTTCGCAAAGGGACCTTCTCACAGAGGATTGTCAACACATGGAATGATCTCCCAGATGCAGTTGTACAAGCACAAACGGTAAACGCATTCAAAAGCAGACTTGACGCCCATTAGAGATTGCTGCCGAGTTTATATTGTCCATCCTCCTAAATAGAAGTGTAAATTCCTGGGTTTCTGTGCCACGCATGCCACAAACTTGTCTAGGAAATGTTTCCCTTGGAACGATGAACAGGTCCAAAACCTGGACCTCAAACATCTATATGTCAAAGTCAAAGTCAAGCCAAAGAAATTATAATTCTCTCCCATCGTTCATCTCTGAGAAGTTTTGTGTTTAATCATAAATTGCTCGCCGGTCAAGTTTTTGCTAACCTAATTTTGTTGGCGCCTAAGACATTGACCCAGTTTGTCTAATGAGCAAGGCCGGCCATGTACACAAGCAGAGATTTAATTATATTTTTAATAAAACTATTTTCATTTCTGCAACAGAAAATAAAGAGAGGAATTAGGAGTGATTTAATTGAATCTTTCCGAATAATTTATGAACATTCTAAATATAGATCACGTTTTCTTTTCATTCTTTTTCTTTTTTTACTCTATTACCTCTTGAACTGTCAATTTATTAGCAAGGAAAATTTCAAAACGAAATGTATGACATAATTGTATTCTTTGCTTAGCAAAATATTTGTAAAACAAATTACTTAAATAAAAAATCGAACAAGCGTGGAGAATTTTAAGAATGAACTTTTTTTTAGAACTGGATCAAACCTGGCATCCTATGTTAAAAGAATGAATTTGCAAGGATGTTTGGAGTCTCTGATGAAATATTTAAGAAAAATTATTCTCTATATTTTTATTTTATACAAACAGGAAGATCCGACGTTGCCCGGGATTGAATAAGGATCAACGAATGTTCCACACTTCCAATAATTTTATCATCAGCGAAATCGGTACAATCGCCCATTTTTAATCAAATCGATTGATTGCCTGCTCTAGACGGGGACCCATCGTGGTGCACCAAGAGGAAACACCACATGCCCCTTCCTCCCGCAGCGACTTAGTTCACAATACATTGTATGTAGTCTATATCAGAATGTAGAGAACCTAATTTTATAAAATCATTTCTTTATAATGGATTGAATTAAAGTTTAATATGCAAAAAGTCACATATCATGGTTCAGTTGTACTCTTAACAGAAACATTAATTCCTAACGCGTCCTGTTTATCAACAAAACTTGCTAGCATATATATATATATATATATATATATATATATATATATATATATATATATATATATATATATATATATATATATATATATATATAGTAGAGAATTAGGAGGCTATCACAATGCGAGGAATGGGATATAGTCGGTGTTGTTCCGCTCCATCATCTAGCATGCTTTGAATCGATCTGTCAGGTCTACCATTTGAAAAGGCAATTTTTTTCCGAAATTATTATGGATATTGTCGCAAACATAACAAGTAAGACATTTGTATTTAATACAACTGAATAAATATATGTATATATAGACATATATGTATGTACTTATTGATTTGTAAATCGCCACTTGTTTTCGTCTTCTTTCAACAACAATTCTCTACTACATACCTATCCCACACAATGCTTCAAGCAAACTATATATCAATTATATATATATATATATATATATATATATATATATATATATATATATATATATATATATATATATATATGGTAATTTATAAAATATATATGGCGATTAAGCTACACTGAATATTCCGCGTTTCATACACTCTAGGACTCTTAGAGTGGATGAAACGCGGAATGAAACGCGGAATATTGAGTGTAGCTTAATCGCCATATATATAAACTACTAACTAGCTCTACCTACGTATTGAGCACTTTTGAAGTAAATACTTAAAGTCTCCGCATAAATCTATACTTTCGTATATTAATTTTATGTGAGTAAATTAAGTAGCTATATATATATATATATATATATATATATATATATATATATATATATATATATATATTGATCATCTGTGAAACAGTGAAACAGTACTGTATGTGGGTTGCTATAATGCTCCGTATCTTGAGTTGAGCATATTGAGAAGTGATACACGAACTACCATTAGCATATATGCGATGCTCTTTGTGTAAACAAATCGAGCAGAGGTAGTTCAGACGATGTCAAAACATCGTTAAACTCATGACTCACGCAGTAGCCGCCAATAGCGTAGTGGTTAGGATATTTGACTGTCGTACAAACGGTCGGGTTTCAATCCTGATGAGCTGCGAAACAGTACTGTATGTGGATGACTATATATATATATATATATATATATATATATATATATATATATATATATATACTAGCAGGGGTGCCCGGCGTTGCCCGGGTGTTTGGGGGTGTATCCTGAGCAACAAAAAAAATGGTTAATTTTTTAAAATTTGACTCCTATTATAACCCCTTAAAATTTATTGTTTGGAGCTCAAATCAAGTTATTAAGTTAGATCCATGTTCAAGGAACATATATCTAAAATTTCAAGTGTCTAGACCTAAAATTGTCGGAGGAGTTTGGTAGAGTTCTTAAAGATCAAATCGTTGAACTTTGACCCCTTAACAGCAAAATTTCTGGCTGACCCCCGTCACATCGATTTTCCCAAATCTCATTACCCTGTATTTCAAATTTCGAGTCTATAGACTAAAAATTGACAGAGTTATTGCGCAAGGAAATTTACACACACACACACACACAGACACGTTCACTTTTATATATATATATATATATATATATATATATATATATATATATATATATATATAGATAGATAGATAGATAGATAGATAGATAGACAGATAGATGAAACAAAAATATATACGTATACATAAATATATATGGAAACGATTTTGGGTTTATTGTAAGCTTTTTATGCAAATATTCCGCAAGTATAAATCATGTAGAATATCTGCATGAATATAATTACCCGTAATAGTTAACTAAAGGTGATCACCCTATAAGAAAACCGAAAAAACTAATAAGGAATTAATTAAAAATGAATGTTTAAAAGAATATGCAAATTAGTTAGATCTTTTGCTAATGAATGCAATTCGATAACTCATATATAAGAAAATTGTATTTTCTTTAAATAAATAGAAAAATATTGTTTTTAAGATGAATATCACTACACACCAAAGGAATACGGAATTATGTATAGATTAGATTAAATAGGGGTAAATTAGTAGTGATGATGTCAAAAATGTGAAAAAGATACCACTGGTAAAAATGTAAACGAAAGTTCTACATTACGTAGAAAAAAAAAACTGTACAAGTCCGTTTTCAGTTTGTGTCGCTCCCAAAAATGTAAATTAGGATTTTTGCGGATAAACTATGCTTGGTTGTGTATATAAAAAGTACCCCATTTTTAATAAAGGAAGGACTTTCACATAAAAATTTAATAAACAAAAGATACGGCAAAAATTGAATTACACTTGTAAATCATATCTAAAAAAAAATAGCACGGTTCGTAAACTGCAGAAGTACTAAACAGATAAGAACACCCGCATTTTTGTACTTCTGCAATTATTTTTCTTTGAGTGACGCTGAGACATAAAGCGACACCCCCTCCCCCGAAAAAAACAAACGCATAATTACGTCGAAACTCCCCCACACAAATATATATTATCAACTGAATCAATTACCCAGACAGGAAAACATAAGATCTTTCTCAAAAGAAAATCGAAGAAAAAAAAGTGAAAAAAAAAAAAAAAAAAACGCGTAGGAATATATCTGATATAAAAAGCATTACTTTACCTTGTTTCTTTTTCAAAGTATTATGGAAACGATAATAAAATTCAGACAGTCAAGTGAATAGTTGAAAAATGATTTTAAAATCGTCCGTAGGAAATAAATTTTAACCTTTTGGTAAACGTGCTAACACCTTACAATGAATCAACATCTTTAGCCGAGACTTTAATAGAGGGCTAACGATTTAAAATATTTCGTCGAAAAATAAAATCATCCTTAGCCTAATTATTTTTTTTTTATCAATATTTGTAACTTTTACATTTATAGAAAATAAATAATTAAAACAAATCATTTTATCACCATATCTCTCGATTTGGTTAAAAACTATATCCGTTCATAACTGAAAGTGAAATAGTGAAAATTACTTAAAATGTGCCAGTTTAGCAAATAGTACAAAATAACTTGAATTAAAATAATTTAAATAAATTAACTTTAAATAATACTCTTAAATAGAACAATTACATCAATTACATTACTATAACCAGTAATTTTAATTGAGCGAATTATTTAAAAAGATTTTCTTTAATATAATATGCAAATTAGATTAGTTCTATTATGTACATTGCCTTCAATACAGTGTATATATATTGATCGTGATGCTATTTATTTATATAGAAAATCTTATTATAGTAAATAAAATTTATATAGATAACCGTTTTCAGCAGGAAGTTTTGTATATATTAATCAAATTGTGAACAAACAGACAGGATTACGGATTTATATATATATATATATATACACACTAGCATGGGTGCCTGGCGTTTCTCGGGGTTTTGAAGGTGTGTGTTGAGCAAAAAACAACAAAAAAAGTGGTAGTAGGAAGGCAGGCTCGAACCTGTACCGCGAAGGAGAAAAAGAACGGGAAAAACTGACGTCTTTACTATTACGACCACCGCCAAGCCGGAAGTGACGTAGGTTTAGACAATCGAAAAGAGGGGATAACTTTCGAAAATATCGGCGAAAAAAGCAACCCCTCCTTGTAGAAACGTCTCCCGTTGAGGATGAAAAATGTTTTAGCCAATTTTTCGGTATTTGTGGTCTGAAGGGTCGAGCTTCAAAACGATCTTGTGAAAATCCGTCGCCTCTGTCGAAGGTTTTAGGCAGACATGCAAACATACATGCATACATTTATATATTGGTAGCTCACATTTTCGACCCAAAGCAATTAAAAAGCTTGCCCTATCTATCACTGGATACCCTTTATGTAAAATTTCAAATGTTTAAACCAGAAATTGTCTGAGTAATTTGGTAGAGACCGCAGTGGTCAAATATTTTTAAAACTTTGACCCCTATCATTACCTTTTAACATTTGTTGTTTTTGGCTCAAATGAAGTTATTAACTTAGATCCATGTCAAAGGAACCTATATCTAAAATTTCAATTGTTTATACCCAAAATTAGCAGGGGAGTTTGGTAGAGTTCTCAAAGTTCAAATCGTTGAACTTTGACCCCTTAACAGCCAAATTTCTGGCCGAAAACGGATTAAAAATTTTTTCCCAAATCTCAGTACCCTGTATATCAAATTTCGAGTCTGTAGACTTAAAATTGTCAGAGTTATTGCATAGGGAAATGCACACAGACAGACATACAGACAGACACTTATCCTTATATATATATATATATATATATATATATATATATATATATATATATATATATATATGTTATCAAGTAAGATCTTTGACTTACTTGTTGTTTCATCAAATACTTTTGCATGCAAAATCCGATCCCGTATTTTGCTAATTCCTACCCTCTGATGAGAAGGAAAGTATTTCTTCGAAACTCCGCGGATTAAGGACCATCCACTTATCTAGTGTTTCCTTTTCAGATTAAATATGTTTTAACCCATTTCAAAGTGTTTTTTAACATGTTTTATTAACTGTTTGCTCGTATATATATATACGAAAAAATATATATATAATGAATTTTGTATGTATGTGAGTTGGTTCCCTTATGTATGTGAGCTCGGTACCTTATGGACTCAAAAACAACTGCGTCAATTTTTATGAAATTTCACACGATGGTACTTTATGTGCTCTTAGGTTTTGTGTCGAAATATCTTCAATAAATATCGATAAACGATAATCGAATTAATCCGATAAAAGAAGGAGCAGGCGATTTTGATCAAAGCATTTTACAAAGCATAACATCACAAGTGCATTTGAGAAATATTTTTACCACAAAAGCAGAAAGGTCCAACGTATAAAATCAACAGTAGGTTCTTTTATATGACAAGGGCGCGTTCAAAATAAATGTTTCTGCTTAGAGCACAATTGGAGCATGATACTTGACTTTTGCGTTTTAAACTTTAATGCAAGCCATTATATATAAAATAATTTTATAAAATCAACAGTAGGTTCTCTACAGTGCAATGTAGACTACAATGAATTGTGGACTTACTCACTGCGAGAAGCACGTGCAACTCCCTCCAGGTGTATCGCGAAGGGTTCCAAATTAGGTAATCAATAGATTTAATTGAAAAATGGGCTCTGTCATCGATTTCGATGACAATAAAAATATGGGAGAGTGAAACATTTGTTAATCATCATTCAATCCCGGTGCTAGTATATATATATATATATATATATATATATATATATATATATATATATATATATATATATATATATATATATATATATTAGAGAATTCATCTATTGCTTCATTCTTGTTTTTTTTTATCAGAACAATAATCTGTAATGAAAAAGATTACATTGTGTTTTCCAGTTTATTATGGATACCTGCAATGTAAACATTTATTTTTACCCCTGATTAAACCACCTTTTTTAATATGTTAAATAACAATCATATACCCCTCATGAAAATTTTTCGAGGTAAATTATAATTACTTCTCTTTTTCTTATAGACTTAAACGTTTGCTGCATAAGCATTAGTACTACTCGTTTTAATCTTGATCCTATGCTAAATTTTCTATTTGGTTTATTATTGCTGTACCCATGAAGAGGCTTTATTTCAATCTAAAAATAGTATCGTATCCGAAACGATCGTACACAAATTGGTTTATAATGTCGAATTTTATGAGCCAACATCAATAGATTTTCATAAATCGTATTATTTTGTATACAACGCAGTGTTATATTTAACCATCGGACTAATCAACCCTTGTCCCAATTTAGGAAGATTTTAGTCGACAACACATCTATACTTGAACAGAGTAATAATAAACGAAAATTTGAAATACTAGAAACATTACCAATAAAAAATAAAAAAAAAACTTACTATTAATAAAATATTACCAATAGTAGTAACTTCCTGAAATGCGTGTAAAATTATTTAAATAATTAACAAATGAAATAAATATGAACATATATATATATATATATATATATATATATATATATATATATATATATATATATATATATATATATATATATATATATATAAATTATTCAAAACTAGTTAGATTAATATATCCCTGAGGATGATTCCAGAAAGATTGGAAAGTACACGAACTTACGACAAATATGGCGATTACATCAACCAGTTCCTTCCAGAAGTGATTAAACTTTTTTGTTATATAAAAAACTAGCATTTCAGCCTGGCGTTGCTCGGGTGTTTGGATGTGTATGTTGAGCAAAAAATAAAAAATAAATACATAAAAAGTGGAAGTAGGAAGGCAGGCTCGAACCCGTAACAGGAAGGAGGATAAGAACGGGGGAAAGAAACCCTGGCATCTTTGCTGTTACGACCACCGCCAAACCGGAAGTGACTTATGTTTAAATTAAGGCTAGACAATCGAAAAGAGAGAATGACTTTCAAAAATATCGGCGAAAAAAGCGACCTTCGCTGTAAAAAAGTGCCCAGTTGAAGGTGAAGGTATTAATGTTTTTAGCCAATTTTTCGATATTTGTCATCTGAAAGGTCAAACTTCAAAACGATACTTGTAAAAATCCGTCGACTCTGTTGAAAGTTTTAGGCAGACATGCAGACATATATACATACATTTATATATTGGTAACTAAAACGTTTCGACCCAAACCGATTAAAAAGCTTGCCCCATCTCTGATGGCCTTTCATGTAAAATTTCAAATGTTTAGACCAGAAATTGTTTGAGTAATTTGGTATAGACCGCAAAGGTCAATTTTTTAAAGCTTGGACCCCTATTATGACCACTTAATATTTACTATTTTGGGCTCAAAATCAAGTTATTAAGTTAGATCCATGTCCAAGGAACCTATATCTAAAATTTCAAGTGTTTACATCCAAAATTGTCGGAGGAGTTTGGTAGAGTTCTTAAAGGTCAAATCGTTGAACTTTGACCCCTTAACATCTAAATTTCTAGCCGAAAATCAATCACCTCGATTTTCCCAAATCTCAGTACCCTGTATATCAAATTTTGAGTCTGTAGACTGAAAATTGACAGAGTTATTGCGTAGGGAAAATGTACACAGACACACACATAGACACACAGACATGTTCACTTTTATAGATATATAGATATCGATTTGATATGCGAATAGTATATATATATATATATATATATATATATATATATATATATATATATATATATAATTTGAACTGGCCATGGAATGATGCTTTGCTAATATCGTACCGCTCCATATGCAGTTATTTATTTACTGTTTATCTCTTTTTCCATTTTAACTCTTTATTTAAAAAAAAAAAAACTCATATATCTTTCTACACAAGAACATTTAATTCCATGGATTGGATTTTACTCCTGCACACAGGATTCATCTACACGGGGGTTTCATCTCTTCTCAAACCTCGAATATTTTTAAAAGAGATTCCAAAAGATATCTTACTGAACTTTTCTTGGATTTACTAATCGCCATACCTAATAGGAAATTTTGAATCTCACTGGATATTTGCAGCCACATTTATTGGATTTTGCTGAGTATTTCTTTCTATTTTTTCTATGAACTTTTAGTTTTCTTTCAACTTTTCTTTCTCGACTGTTTTCATAAATTAAACTAAGCAGCAAAAAAAAAAAAAAAAATATAGATATTTATCTATATTTACCTTTTGTTAACGTTTTTTTCTCTCTGAAACTCCATGGAATAAGGGACTCCTCAACTTTATTTCGGGTTCCTTGTTTTGAATAAAATATTGTAAATTCAATTCTACAATATCTTGACTTTTTCTACTTGTATGCATATATATATATATATATATATATATGCATATATATACATACATATATATATACATATATATATATGTATATGTGTGTGTGTGTGTGTTTATAAATATTTAGCTGTGTGTGCTTTGTTTGCGTTCTCCGTTTATCTCCCTCAGCAAGGTTCGTGTGTTTAGACGCAGGATACAGACACACACACTTCTAATGCTGTTAAGTGTCCTATTTTTTAGTCTTATTTTTAGATTGGTTGGGAGACATAAAAAAAAAATGTTCTGTCTCTACAAACTGGCCTATTCACCTTTATCGCATCAAGTGGAGTGGTCACGTACTCAAAACGACGCCCTTGTTTACCCCCTCCCCTCCCCGACTTCAATGTATCCGTACCCCAAGCCTGGCGCCACCAGACGACCTCCTCCGCGTCTAGGACCCCATCGACATCAGAACTATTTAATAACACAGTTATCTAACAAAACAAAAATGCTGCATCCATATTTTCTATTCGAATAGAAAATATGTGAGTTTGCCCCCAATCCCCACCACCACGACACAACACATCCACCCGGGAGTATTTATTTCAGAAAAGCAGAAAGCTTCCTTAAGTCTATACTAGTACGAGGGGCGTCTGTAGGTTTGCCAGACAGAGATGACCGATAAATCCGATCTCTGCTGTTCGCCACATTGTCTCGGTCTAGTATTCTGTTTCCGTTGTGCTTTCCTTACCTCGTCCATATTCTCATGTTTATTGCTTGTTTTTGTCTCATCTTTTTCTAATAGGCTGGTCTGTTTAAAACGAAGTATTAACTAAACACATTATTTTGGAACTATGTAGGAAGTTGAGCAGCAAGATATCTGTTGATATTGCACATTAACTTTGCATGTCAATACAATCGGGGAAACAGGGACCGAGAGGGAATTCCAAAGTCTAGCATCTCGAGTAGAAAGTTTTCCGACACATAAGGATGTCTACAGAGTAGGGTGAGATTTTGCTGCTTGTCGGGTTCGTCTGGGGTTATTTACGTCGAAGGAGTACCTGGAGTTCGATGGTGCACATTCCATTAAAATACTTATAAAATACGCACAAGGATGCAACATT
The DNA here is from genome assembly GCF_053919585.1 of Euprymna scolopes. Classification (NCBI taxonomy): domain Eukaryota; kingdom Metazoa; phylum Mollusca; class Cephalopoda; order Sepiida; family Sepiolidae; genus Euprymna; species Euprymna scolopes. The sequence goes on from NC_136483.1 coordinate 202,717,932, forward strand.
TCGTTGATGGGACAAAGGTTGGAGTTTAGTTGACTCTTTTTTAAATCTCTTTCTTCCTCTCTCCTCTCCCCCCCTCTCTCTCTCTCTCTCTCTCTCTCTCTCTCTCTATATATATATATATATATATATATATATATATATATATATAGTTTTTGAAGTTTTCCAACCTTTAAAACTACGAGGATCCTTCTAAAAATAATGCATCCTATTTTTTATTTCGACCGAATAGATCAGAGGGGATTGCAGATTGCGTTGTTACGATGACTGGACTTTTGCATTCATGCCCTGAAAGTTTCATCTCTTTGTTGCAGATATTGACGGTGTGAGACTCTAAGAAAACAACCCTGTCATGATGATGCGCCAGAAGCAAAAATGCGTCATTGATTCCGAGTAAAAGTGCATTTAGAATGGTGGTGGCTATGTGAAAAAATAACTACTGGAGCACGAAAATCACTCGTTTTAATGGTACCACTCACTTCTTCGTAGCTCTTCAACTTTTTTGAGTTTAAAAAGATAGGTGGCTTTACTTTTGGATCGACCCGGGTATATGAAAAAAAATAAAATAACATTTTGTCGCAAGTACTTTTTAAGCAATCTCTTTTATTTATGAGTCAATTAATCTCCTGCTAATCATTGCATTTGTTTGCTTCCAAAAATTTATGCTCGTCTTAACATTATTGTAGGAATCATCAGTTGTTTATCATGTAAAACTATATATATATATATATATAGAGAGAGAGAGAGAGAGAGAGAGAGAGAGATATTAGTGTTGGGACGATTAATCGGAATCGGTATCGGAATCGAGAAAATTTGTGCTCTTATCCGATGCCTAAAACGATTCTTTTAATTATGTTTTTTATATGATTTTGTTTCAAGCAAAACCTTTCACTACTGGTAGTCATAATAAAATAATAAATATTTATTGATTTTCAACTATTAGTAAAACTAAAATCTATAAATCACCCCCCACATGCACGCACGCACAAGTGTGTTTTTATGTTTGAGAAAATATGTGCACATTAAACACGTGTTTATTTATGATAATCGGGAAAAATAACAACCTTAAAATTAAATATTTAGAGATGTATAAGAATCGGAATCAGAATCGGGAAAAATATTAGAATCGTCCCATCACTAATATATATATATATATATATATATATATATATATAATAAATTCCACAGCCAAACAACGTCGCAGCCCACAAGAGCCATGACAATCAACGAACCGGAAGTCCAAGACTCGAGTTTCGCCCTCATTTGGGCTCATCAGTTAGACACATCCGAACTCAGGATTCGAAACCCGAGCCTCTTGCATGCGAGGCAAACACTCTACCAACTGAGCAAACGCCTCGCACACAAGAGCATATATATATATATATATATATATATATATATATATATATACATACATAGATACATATATATATATATACATATATATATACATACATACATACATATATATATATATATATATATATATATATATATATATATATATATATATGTATGTATGTATGTACATAGACGCCCAACACATGCGCAGATGAAACATGTCTTGGGTGTTAGACATGTACCGGTTCTACAGAGCCTGTGTCTAATCAGATAGCTTCAAATGCTTTTTAAAGTTTTTAGTTTATTTTCATTCTCGTGTGTATTCTAAACATGAACAACCCCAAAATGGTTCAAGTAGTTTTGGAAATAACCCTAACTCGTACCCTAACTGTGTTGTTATACAAACATATAGGTAGATAAGAGCGCCAAGTCTTTAATCACATTAGGTGTTTGGGGTTTCATAGACCCTGTTGATTAAAGGTGCATATATCAATGGACCCCTTTACTCTCTACGATGTCCCAATTTTGTATCATGTTTGATTCGGAGAAAAAAAAAAAAGATCGGATACGCAAGCTAAACGAAAGAAGAAAGGAGAGATGAAGAGATTCTTTGTTGCGTTAAAATCGTGCATGAAATGATCGATTTATGGCGACCGGGAGAGTTTTCGGCTAAAATTGTGTGAACCAACAAAACCATGTATGAAAAACTATACTGCATTATCCAATTGACGCATCTGTTCCGTTAAATCACCGGATTAAAGCAAAGTAAAACCTGGTCAGTACAAGCTAGGTGACCATTTGGGAATGCTTGTCTCTCTATGTGGCAATTGCTTCGTCTTAACAGACGCTAGCTATCTCAATGTTCATGATCATCCCCACCGCAAGTGCGAGGTGAATCGTCAGTGACACCCAAATCACGTTCATGGGCCCGAAGGTGACTTTTCAGGCCAGCAGTATGTAGGAGGTTATCGACACCACCCCCAACAAGAACTGAAAAAAAAAAAAATCTACTAACGTCGCTATCCCTCTGATGGAATATACAAGCGACTGGGTGATGCTTGTGAATTTGATATTCCCATGAAACTTCCTTTTTCGAAAGAATTCGGTTCAATCCGCTTAAAGCGAATGCTGTTTTCGTATATACGGTGTTAAGAATGTATGAATAATAAAATAGATTGTAAATGGATTGTTTCCTGTGAATTTTAAGCCAAAGAGTTTGAACGGAGTAATTTCCGGTAACGTATTATTAGTTATGATTATTAGTGGTCGAGAAGTTTCTTGTAATTATCAACGGAAAGGATCTTAGTCTTGGCAAATGTAAAACAACTGATTTCTGAACATTTCTTGCGTCAAGATGTCAAAATCTGGGAATCAGAACACAACCACGTGACCGGAGAAGCTCTGCAAGACAGCATCAAAGTTAATGTCGCGCGAGGAATTATATGCAGTCGAATGATTGGTCCATTTTTCTTTCACACGAGATCAAGTACAAAAAAATGTCTAGTCGTTGGTCCGTTCAAATATATTTTTACTATTCACAGCAAACACTCCCCTAGTTGCAATTACTCCCACAAAATTACTTTTCACTGAAAAATAAATGTATTGCTTTGTAATTACTCCACGTAAAACATTTACTGTAAACACTCGTCTAGCTAAAGCCCTGCCAACAATTTCCCATACTCTCTATCTATGTTGCATACTTGGTGTTATTTTTGATGTACCAAATATGCGAGTTACATTGTTCTTCTTCAGATGCTGCACTTCTATTTCTCGTTCTCTTTCGGTGGAGGAGAGATCCTTCACGACTGAGACAATTTTTATTTTTGTACCTTTTCTCCACGTTAAAAAACGACCCTGGTGTCTAACTCTGTCCCGTGGGGAGGGGCATAGTAAATAGGTACATTGTTCTTATTTAGATGACGACTTATATATTTGTTGTTGTTCATGTTCTAAGAGTCTTAGTGTGTTATCTGGAAAGTCTTAGGAGTGTTCATGTTTGTGGTGATAGCATATTGGAGACATAAACAGGGTATTTATAAAGAGAGAGGCAGTTATGTATATATATATAATAGACAGTGTACATGTTACTACAAGAGCACCAAGCCTGTAATTCAACTAGAAGAAATTTTTGAATATCTTGATAGATAGACCGAGAGTGCGTTTGACATTTACGTTTGACAGTTGTACATATAATATAAACACGTTACCTTTCTCGTTGTAATGATGAACACAGAAAGACGGCAGTTATAAAAACATATGATGATACGTTTATTTCTTCTTCGACCGGTCGGACATGATTTTGTATTTCAGGGATTCAAAGTTGTTACATGGTTATCTCTAAACCCTCTCGCTTCCAGAGGGAGCCTTGACTCTAACGGAGAATCGGTCTGATCTCCTCTGCTGCTCTGATCTGACTGATCTGATACCCTGCTCTAATCTTTTTTCTAACTATCTTCGAACCCTTTATATAGAGAAATCATTTCTGCCCTGACGTCACACGTATGTCTGGTCAAGGTGACCATAACTCACATGTTTCCAACATGCGCGATTTGCAAGTTTTTAAACCATTTCTGACGACCAGGAAATTTCCCATTCTCTTTGTTGTTTTACAAAAGAATTTAACTTACTTGTCTAATTCTGTAACTCATATTTTATTATGCATTCTTTCTAAGAATGTGAATAGTTTCCAGCCAAATTTGTATTTATTAAATATTTTAACAGAATCAACAATTTACTGGACATTCCATTTATAATAACATTCTGTGTTTATTTTAACTTATGATTGGAATTCTCAATTCCAAGTCTAGCTTTGCAAGTTCGAATCCTTGACTATCCTATTTCATATTTAAATTTAACTAATTCCCTATTTTTTTTACTTAAATGAAAAGGGGACGGCCCTTATCATGTAACATCTGTACTTAAAACTTAATGAAAATTAAATGAGAAAATCTTATTTCCTAGAGTTGCCCCTCTGCTGAACACGATACCACTTGACCTCTTCCAAGTTGACTATAACATAGTCGTTTTCAAATCCAAAATAAACAATTTCTCGTGAATAATCAATTTTTACTCAATGTCCAAAATCACTGTCCATCACTTATCATCCTTGTCCTCGAGTGCCCTCTGGGCCTTGATATGCGGTAACTCTCTGAGTAAAAAAATAAGGGTATGGAATTCTTATCAACTAATCGCACTAATTCTGTTTTCTTTAGTCTAGATTACAACTCCTCAAAGTGAACTGCTTGAGGAAATGTTTATATAATCTGTCAATCTGTTTAGGAAATGGAGACACGCTGACCGCTTTAACTTGTTGGCTAATCTACCTGACCTCGTTTCGTCACAGACAACAAATGGCTTCGCTAAAAGTTGCAGCACGTGAATTATGTCCACAGTCAGCATTAAAGATGTATAATGTCGGCATCTAAAAATATCTCCAACTTGTAACCATCGATTGTTTCCAGTAAGATTTGAACAAAAAGACGTCGTCGAACAGAACTAAATACAAAACGAACATTCCTTTAATCAAATCATACATTGTATTTAGTGAGTAAAAACTTCATAGATTTTTTTTACAGCAAGACCCGGATGCCACTCAAGGATAAGGTTAAATAAGTGTTATGTAGACAATGAAAGAACACCAGTAATGGTGGAGGTTGTGTAGGGTTTAATTATATAAAAGAACGGTTCAACAAGAATTTATTTACATTAGACTTGAAAACGCCCATGTTATAGTCAGCTGGGAAGCAGCATCATTAGGTGTATCAGAATTTTTGGCACCCTTAACACGAAACTGCGAATGAAATATTAAAAAAACTCGTAATTTCTCTGTTAAAAGTGGGTTTATTTTCTTTATGGATTATACTTCCAAAATAAACTATTAAAGTTGTATAAAAAGTAATAGAAATAGTATTTTTTTATTAAAAAAAAAACAGTAATGAAATTAATTGAATTTTATGAGTTCAGTATTTTTTTAATTTTTAAACTTTAAAAATCTATCAATATTTTCCTATTGATTCAATTTTTACGATATTTTCAAGGTCAATGTGAAATTTTATGCTATTTCCAATAAACCGAATATAATATTTTAGACAAACGTTTTTTTTTTAATTCACGCCCCCCTTTTTTGTAATGTCTATTAAAAAGTAAATAATTAATTTATGTGCCAAAGTTTTTTTATATAACAAATTGAAGATAAAAGATCAATAAATAATATATTCAAATTTAAAAAAAAAAAAAAAGAACAGTTTTTTGGAAATTTACCTGCAAAGTCCAAAGTTTAAAACCTTTTTTTTTTTAAACCACGTTGTTTGTTTGTTTGTTTTTTTAAATGAAAAATTGCTCCTTGCCCCTTTAATTGGAAAAAAAAGGGTTTGAATTACATTTTTCAAGTAGTTATAAGCTTGGAAAGATAGGGGGCCAAATTAATTTTCGCCCCCATTTTGAAATGTCTATTAAACAGTAAATAATTAATTTATGTGCCAAAGTTTTATATATCACAAATCGAAGATAAAAGATCAATAAATAATATATTCTAATTTAAAACAAACAAAAAAGAGCAGTTTTTTGGAAATTTACCTGTGAAGTCCGAAGTTTAAAACCTTTTTTTTTTTTTTTAAACCACATTGTTTGTATCTTTTTAATGAAACTTTGGTCCTTGCTCCTTTAATTGAAAAAAGAAATTAGGGTTTGAATTACATTTTTCGAGTAGTTATAAGCTTGGAAAGACAGGGGGTCGAATTATTCAATATTTTTCACGAAGTTTCTGACACACCAACAGCATCACACTATTGTATTTCACAGACAGACATTTCAATGAAAGAAACTTTGCTCATGGAATTTTCATTTAGTTTTAAGCAGATAGAGAGTGAAGGAAATTGTTGACAGTTGTTGTAGCTGGACGATTTATGTTTTACAGGTGCACCATAGATTCAAGCTCAGTTGAGCACATACCATAAGAGTAACGATAGAGCAGAGAAAGAGTAGCAACTTTTCTTCTGTGAGAAACGAGAAAGTCGGGAGGCGAAAAGATAAAAAAGCAAATAACAAAACAAAAAATACAAAAAAAAAAAAAATACCCCCCCCCAAATCAAAACAAACAACCCACGGCGCCCATGAATGTACCTATTTACTTGCCTCCCCACGGGAGCAGACCTAGATACAAGGTCGGTTTTTAATTTGGAAAAAATCCATCTCCCCAAAAAGGGGTGCTCTGGATAGGAACAACAATAAAAATTGCCTCAGTCTAGAAGGATTAGCTCCACAGATCGAAGTCATACATATAGTCTTATTCCGGCACTATCGTAAATAAATACTTGCAAGCATTTATTAAAAATGAATAAATTAATAAATTAATAGAATATATTAATTCGACACATTTAAAAAGATGTGAGTTTTCTCCATAGAAAACAGAACAACAGAAGAGGAAGAAAATCAGCGGCTAGTCTCCCCCCCTTTTTTTTATTAGAGAAGTTCTGCCATTTGCTAATGGAAACATTAACCTGTCGACAGGAATAACAATGAATCTGATTGTTTACCAAGCTAAACTGAACACCACGTGTATATATAAAAATACCCAGTAACATGAATATCATATATCTTAGCCTGACAAACTCCCGCGGTAATGAAATGCGAAGCCTCTATGTAGTTTAATGACGTAAATATAGTCTTATAAATTATTTCTATCTCCCTTCCTTTCCCCTTTCGCACTTCATATATATATATATATATATATATATATATATATATATATATATATATATATATATGTTTGTGTGTGTGTGTGTGTGGTCGTGTGGCGATATTAAAATGTCTATCTAAAATGCACACACACACACACACATATATGTATGTATGTATGTATGTATGTATGCATGTGTAAAAGAGAGAGAGAGAGAGAGAGGGAGGAAGAGAGAGTTTTACATGTGGTTGTACGCATTTTCATTCGTGTATCGCTTTCCACATGTGTAATCTATTTGTAGTCGTAAGATCTAGTCGCCTACACGACCTTGAACTTATAATTTTCACATCTCTTGGGATATACAGCTTACATTTCTGCAATTGCAACCACCACCACCACGGCTGCCATTGCTCGCAACCACCATCATCACCACCGCCGTTTGCAACTGGGGCCATCACAACGGTCGCCTGCGTTGAAGATCACGTGCTCGGTTTATCACCTCGCTGGCGGGTCCTTGGTTTCAAGATAAACAGCTTCGAGGCCTTCAGGTGACCCAGTCCAAGAGGATTCACGTGTATTGAACTTGTGTTTCAATATTAATGAACTCAAAATGAATGAAAAAAAAAAAAATAAATAAAAAATAATAAAAAAAGGTAAAAGGAAAAATTGGAATCTCTTGTGAGTTTTCATAGATGTTGTTTTCCGAGTTCAAAACTTGCGTTATAAAAGACATTTTGGTGCGCTTTCGTTATTGCAGCGAAATTCGAAAATCGATATATTAAACTGCAAGTAAAATCGATGGTATCTACTTAATTGTTATGTCGAAGTCATGAAAATATCAACAAATTACGAAAAACGCGAAGGTAGGAAATGAATTAGTAAAAAAAAAAAAAAAAAATCACGAAAATTTAGTCGAGAGATTTTAAATTTTCAGAAAATTATTTTTTTTTCTTTTTACATTCTCACCTCAAACACATGCACATTGCTGCTTTGATGTAGTTATGTGCTATATATATATATATGTATATATATATATACATATATATATATACATATATATATGTATATATATATATATATAATTTAAAGGAGATTAGAATAATAGTCTAAAGAGCTAAGTGTATTTTAATGTAATAGTGAAATTACTAGTTTAATTAAAATACAGGAAATGCTCGTTGTAATTTAGATATATAATAAGCTCGATAGTTAAATGTCCTAGAGCTAATTCAATATTAAGTAATGTGATTTATAATTTAAAAGTTTTAAAATTTTTAAAATTTAAAAATCAAAATTTAATTAAATTAAAAATCAGTTTCATAAGAAGGAACAACAACAAAGTCAATTATCTGTACGATCGTTTCGGAAATCCGTGCTTTTTATTTGTGGTATACATGAAGTCACGTAGAATAATTATACATAGTTTTTTTGGTAAGCACGGTCTCCTCATCAGCAAATTTAGGAGGATTTCTATTGAATTGAAAAGACACCAAAAATAAACCTAGCATTAAAAGTAAGGCAGATGAATCTGAAAAATTGAAGTAAAAGGTTTGGACATAAAATTTATAAGAAAATTAATAAGAAAATTGGTATAGGTTAGAGATAGAAATGAGTAGAAAAAAATATATATTTTTGAATTTACATAATAAATTTGATTTAAAAATATATAGATATATAATTACCTTTTGGTTTTTCTTTTTTTGAAATCAGGAACTGTATTTAAAGTAGTCATTTAGATGTTTGCTATAGCTTTTTATTTTATTGAATGATGAATTTTAAAAGGGCGACGCTCGTGCAGTAAATTGTTTCCGTTAGCGTATTTTGATTTAGAGACGCTACAGTTAATATCTATAGAGAGAGAGTTTTTTTTTTGTTTTTTTTTTGCAAGTTTTTAAGGGGAGATAATTGTCATGGCTTTATTCATTATTTGATTTACGAGTCTAAGGGCGGTAATTGGTTTAACTTAATTTATTAAAAAAAAAAAAAAAAAAAATCTATTTTTACTAATGAGTAATTTTTAATGATTTAAGGTGGTTTATATTTATTAAATTTAAACCAACGTTTATGATTACACGATAGAAGCTCGTGTCTTGAATTTACTAGTTTGGTTGTGCTTTTTATATCTTCATATTTTAAAATTTTTAGGGTTTCTTTTGTACATAATGTACAAAATTTATCTCCTGGTTTATATGATTTGCAAGTCTCAATTATTTGCCATTTTAAGTTGAAAGAAATATTGCTATTTTTTAGTTGCCAAATATAGTTGGATAGAGTAGTTTGGTTTGATAGAGAGTTATTTTTAAAAGAATGTTTGTGCGTTGAAATTCTATGTTTTATTGGGCCAGATGTGGAACCAATATATATTACCTCTTGATTATTATGATTATTTTCCGTTAGGTCTATTGTTGGATTATAATGTGGTGGGTTGGTTAATAATTGATCGGTAGATTGATTTAAGTTGGTGTTATTATTTAATTCGGTAGTTGAGGTATGGCTGTTGATAGGTTCTTGTATATTTGGAGTTTTTGATACTGTGCAGCTATAGATAACATTTTTAATTTTACATGAGCCTTGTAGGGGACATTTATTTTTTCTTCTACAGTTACAGTCCGATGTATTCTTCTACAGTTACAGTCCGATGTATATATATATATATATATATATATATATATATATATATATATAGTCCGATGTTTATATATATATATATATATATATATATATATATATATATATATATAAGCATTTGATAAAAGAACATAACTGCCCCCCTCCAATTCTAGAAAGGTCCTCGTTGACAACATAAAAATTATACAACATGAAAATAATATTAAAAAATTAAAAATTCTTGAAGCGTCATTTATTAGAACCCTTCAACCCACTATAAACGATATTGCATTCGAGAAAAGCAGTAACGTTCTAAAATGTCTTGCGTAGTTCGTATTGGACGGAGTTCGTAAGCAGTGTCCACGAACTTGCTATTTTAATACTCGAATTTTTAATCGCCCTATATTTTTAATCGACTTTTCATCGACTCTATATATTTTAACATCGCCGTTTACTGTATATTTTAGTTTTCACTTTTAATTCTCATTTTCGTTACTTCGAACTTTTACTTCAACACCTGATGATGATTCGTGGACTAATCGAAAGCGCTCGTGACAGCAACAACTATAGAACTTTTATTAATATTCTTTATTTTTATCAAAAAAAAAAAAAAGATTATACAGAAAATTGAAAAATAAAAAAATCATAAAACAAAGTGTCTCCGTTGCCTTTAATAATATTTGCTTGAATATTTATATATATATATATATATATATATATATATATATATATATATATATATATATATATATATATAGTAATTTATAAAATATATATGGCGATTAAGCTACACTGAATATTGAGGATTTCTAGTTGGCCAATCAGCTTTCTAGTATTAGAATCAGCTTTCTAGTATTAGAAAGCTGATTGGCCAACTAGAAATCCTCAACATATATAAAAACAAGAAACAACGACAGAATTCGCGCATAAGCCTGACGAATCCTATAGTTGGATGAAATGCAGAATATTCAGTGTAGCTTAATCGCCATATATATTTTATAAATTACTAACTAGCTCTACCTACGTATTGACACTTTTGAAGTAAATACTTAAAGTGTACGCATAAATCTATACTTTCGTATATTAAATTTATGTGAATAAATGAAGTAGTTATATATATATATATATATATATATATATATATATATATATATATATGATCCGTCGTACAATATGTAGATATTCGAGAGTATATTTCATGATTTAAGGAAGCTCTTTCTTTGTCAATACAACAGAAATAACAACGTTAAATGTTTCTTTACTCCTAATTACCAGCAACTCAACAAAAGAAAAGCAAGGTCTGTTGGAAGCGGAAGTTAGAGGCAATCGAAAAAATAATATAAAATAACAACATAAAAGCTTTCATCCTTGAACTTTAAAAAAGAGGGAAATGATTGTCCTCATCCACAGGAAGCCCTCTTGCCAAGGGTCATATTTATACGCTTAAAGACCGGGGTTCCAATTTCGGGTTGGAACGACGACCCATCTAGTAACACAAATTTTTGTTTTCCTCTTAACGAGGGAACCACGACTGGCCAAAAACAACCCCCCAGAAACTTTACCCTTTAAACCAAACTTTCCAGTGTAAGGGTTTGTCGCGTCTGCAAAAGACGTTAATATGGAATCAAGTGTCAGCAGGTTATAAGAATCGGCTGAGAAATTGGCATCTAAGAATGTCGAGTGATTCAAGTGTTTCTTTAGCAGGTTTCAGATGATGCCTATGCAAGCGAATTGCTTTTGAAAATCGATACAAATCTTTTATGATTTATTAATATGGTCCCTCTTCCCTCTCAAACGAATTAAAAGTTAAGTGCAAATTATTTATCCATTATACAAAATAAAACTCGTATTTCATGTGTGTGTGTGTGTGTGTGTGCGTGTTTGTGTGTGTGCGCGCGTGTGTGTTTGTCCCGCTTAAGTTACTATGAAACCCATTCTGATTCAGTATGGCGCTGAGCTAGTTATGATTAAGATTAACGTTACTTAACTTCGGTGATCTTACTAGTACGAATGTGTCAACGTGATGATGGCAAACACAATAAGAAAAGAAAACATGTTTCCTTGGTTGGAGACAGAACACCATGCGTAAGGAATGAATGTAAATGTTAGTTTGTGCTGTGTGTTTCTGAGAGTCTATGCAACTGTAATCAAAAAACATAACCTGGAGACAAAACCTGTTAGGATTTTAGAAAGCGCACTCCTAAAAGCAATTAGACAAAGCTATTTGTACCCAAAACGTTTATAAATGAAGATAAAAGCAACATTGCCATAATAAAAAAAGTTATAGTTTTAAAGAAATTCGTTTCAATCAATAATTTAATGAATATAATGTAATAATTGTTTAATTAAAAATCACAAAAAAGCAAAAACCAAACAAAAAATGAAAAAAAATTCATAAAATAAAATTAAAAAAAAAATCATAAAATAAAGATAAAGCAAAAGCTAAATAAACAATTATATATAAGAAGACTCCGGGGCAACACCAGGTAAGTACAGTTAATTATATAAAATATACTTCTCCCAGGTTCACTCTTACCCGAAGTGGTAGTGCCTGTCAAGGTTCTATGTGTCGGTTTAATAATGATTTGCAGATTATTTTTTTGCATTTTTTAGATGCGGATTTACACTTTGTATAATTTTGAGAATTCGAACTAATGTTCTCATCCTGAGTTTTATTTTCACAATATTTCCACTGATGATATAACTGTGAAATCAATAAAGAGTTCCGTTCCAAATTCCCGAGTTCAACAAGATACACCTGAAGAAGGTCAGGGATTACATCGGCCGAAACATTGTGAGAATAACACTTTAGATGAGAACAATGGTCAGAATAATACAAATTATTTGCAAAACAAACAACAGTATAAACAATTCGAATCAAAATTTCAACAAAAAATCACTAAAAACATTGATCCATCGCAAAACTAAACAAGCAACCGTAAAACAAAATATCGACACAAATTTACCCAATTAATTGAACACATGATTAATGGAATTTTGCATTCAGTATTTTGGGTTTCAAACATTCATGAATGTTAACCATTTTTATGATTATTGGAGATTTGGGATCTGTCTGTCTGAAGCCGAAACTATACTATCACTTCGATTACTATTGAGCAATGTTTTTGTGCTCAGTTAAGAGAAAATAGTGTAGCATCTGTTCTGTTGTTATAAGAACATCTTCAATTTGGTGTAATGTAGTATATGCTCGTTCGCCATGATACTATCTTTCCAGGCCTTTTTTTGTAGGTGGGATGTGTGTAGTGTAATATATATATATATATATATATATATATATATATATATATATATATTGGACATTACGCAACTCTTCCACGCGCATACACCCTTACAGTGATTATTCATAGTCTGTCAAGACTGAAGGAAACCATTATATCTATCTATCTATCTATCTATCTATCTATCTATCTATCTATCTATATATATATATATATATATATATATATATATTATTTTTTTTTTTTGCGATACGTTTTGAATGAATTCAATTATTTACGAAAGTGCATTTTTACCTAAATGCGAGTTGGGAATAATTTTCCCTTTAACCAATTTGGTACCCCCACATGGGGATCGGTATATATATATATATATATATATATATATATATATATATATATATATATATATATATATATATATATATATATATATATTATTTTTAAAATATAACTATCCACTGACACACATATAGGTTTATCATTTACTTGAAACGCACTCGGTTTGTATATACTAAGCGTAATGGGTTAAAATCTTTCTCATGAATAAAGATTTTATAATAAAAAAAGATCTTTTTTATATGACTTTTGTAAATTTAGAAAAAGTCCAAACTCAGTGAATGCCTTTTGATGAGGTTCCAGATCATATATAATGTAATATAATGATTCTCTAAGTTCCAAATATCAAGTTTTCTCAGTTGGTCATTTAGTCCTTTTTCACAAGGTATCCATTACAATATCGTTTTTTATTGCGTCTAACAAGTCTGAAAAAATTATGTTATTGCTGCATATTTAGTCACATACTAATGAGATGTTTACCTTAAAAAACTTCTATCATTTTGGACAACTTACATGGTTCATGTAACCGACATACTTTGCTGTTCCTTCTCAATTACCATAATGTTCGTAATAAACTTTAATTTTAAAAATGTTAACAATTTTAAGATCTTAAAACGAACGCTTAACATCACGTGATGAACACTTTTTGCCAACAATTTGGTCGTTCTGTTTGAACGTAATTTGCCCCGTGGCATGTATTCATAAACTGTTGCATCTAAATCGTCGACCTTATCTGCGCTTTATCACAATGGAGCCACTAAAATACAATAACAAAATCAGATGACGGTGGCTAAGTAGTTAACGACACAGGCTGACAATCTGGGTGTACGAAGTTCGAATCCAGTTCCTTCTACAGAAACACCTTCTCTTAATGATGTTGGCAACGTTTCCGTGGTCCTTTCCGTAAATACCCAATGTCCTTGTAGAAATACTTCTAACTAGAAAGATATCTGGAATACGCATTCCAACAATAATTAATACTAACCAAATGGTGCACTACAGCAGAAAAAGAGCAATATAAAACGAATAATCAAACAAAAACAAACTAGCAGTAAATTACAGATTAAGCTAAAGAGTTCTTCAGCTGTTGAAGTTGAATGACATTGCTTAATGCTACTCACACGTTGCATTGTTTTAATCAATAATCCATGTGCCTAGGAAAAAAGGCAAGAGGCTCTCAACGGAAATATCAGCCATTTAATGATGCATGAAAAAAATATTTAAAAAATACAGAACATGCATAATTACAGATGACACAATATCGTGTGTCGTTGATATAACCTCGTTTTGAATTCCTGTTTTGTAAATATAAACATTTTTACACATTCTCACGCCTGGATGTAATGCTGCATTAATTAACACGCTTTGATCTCTTATAACTTAAATATTCATTTGAACCATTATGCTTCAAACGGACTACAACATTCGCTTATATATATATATATATATATATATATATATATATATATATATATATATATGTGTGTATGTGTGTGTGTGTGTGAATAGATAAAAACATAGATACAGAATAATATATATTGCGTGTGTATTTAGGCAATACTTTTTCATTTAGACAGACGTTATTTTTTATTTTATTTTTATTTTTTATTTTTTTATAGGCGAGTCACCACTTATCAAGGCCCGAATGCCACTCGAGGAAAAGAGTTAATGAAGGTATGGTGGTATTTCAGTAGTCGTTACTGGTATGGATTGGGTAGAATTTTAATTATTTAAGGAGGTGGCTCAACAAGAACTTATTTACATTGGACTTGAAGGCTACTGTATTGTAAACGACCGGGAAGCAGGCCAATGGAACAGTGTTCGACAGGTGGGCAGTTCCAGAAAAGAAGCTTTGTTCATTGTTTGAGTTACGTTTAGATTTAAGCACAGATAGGGAGTGGGAGAAATTGTTGATAGTGGTTGTAGTTAATCAAGTGTTTTTGTGTGAAAGTTTGGCAAAGGTGGGGAGGCGGGCAAATATTCGAACACTTACCATGAAAATAACAATAATGAAGAGACAGGCTCGCAACGTCTCCTCTGCGAGAAAGAAGTTGCAGGGAAGAGAAAAGAGCACCACCTATTAGATTTCGTAGCCGATTTTGAACTCTATCAAGACAAGATAGGGCGGGCCGAGCAGCTTCTGCCAGGATGTTGCTACAGAGCTCCATATTAGGACGTATTTGGCTCTTATTAGAGGATTGCATCAGCAGTGAGATACCTACTGGGGCGGTAGAGTGATCCAATCATTTTTCCAGCGATCTTAGCAACAGATTTGATGTATGTGTTCCATTTCAAATCAAAACTGAAAGTCAGTCTCAGAAGGTTGTCAAGACAAAGTGCTTTCTAAAAATGAAAGCCATTCATTTCAATTAAGACGTGATGGAGGTAAAAGCGATTATGATGAAAAGATAGAAGCTTGGTTTTCGATGCATTAAAATTAACCAATATAAAACTAATAAAATTAAAAACGTTCTGTATTAGACAATAAGTTATATATATATATATATATATATATATATATATATATATATATATATATATATATATATATATATATATATATATATATATATTAATATATATATATATATATATATATATATATATATATATATATATATTAAAATATTTTTAGTCATCGGCATACAGTTCTGTTTCGTTGTATCACAACTCATCAGTGCCGCTAGACATTTTTTTTGTAAAAAAAATATATAAATACACTCTTATTTTCGGATTTTCCTTAAAATTGAGCTATCTGCTGGATTTCTTTTTATAAAAAGACTAATTATATATATAACCATCCACATAGAGTACTGTTTCGCTGTATCACAGCTCATCAATGCGGCTAGACAAGAAACTACCCTAAGCTAGGCTCGAAACTCGACCACCCAAACGCCATATATATATATATATATATATATATATATATATATATATATAGCCCTTAAGCTATAAAAAATCAGCTTCATTAGAATCCCCCACGAAGATGAAAACGCGGAAAATTCTGTGTAGATTAATTCTCATATATATTTAAAAACTTACTACTTACCTACTTACTATATATATATATATATATATATATATATATATATATATATATATATATATATATATATATATATAGTCTGTTTAAAATAAAAACATTATCATTATTGGTTGCATATGTGCATACATGTTTCAGTATAATCCCAATTCAGGGACAAGACTTCATCAGACAAAAAAAAAGAATTGATATTGGAATTTATTTTTGTCTGATGAAGTCTTGTCCTTGAATTGGGACTCTACTGAAACATGTATGCACATATGCAACCAATAATGTTTGTATAATGAAAAGACTATATACCTGCTCTGTCCTGCATTGAGCACTCTTTAATAATCACTCGAGTTCCATTGGATTTACATTTAGGAAACCAATCGATACAACCGATATATATATATATATATATATATATATATATATATATATATATATATATATATATATATATATATATATATACTACAAGAATACCTGTCCACGAATCCACGGTGGCTAAAATTAATTCGCCGAACAGAACAGTTTTATTTAAACCACTTTTTCTTTTCTTACGAAACTTAAAATCCAAATTTAATGTTATTAAACTTGATATAAATTATTTGTAAACGTTGTAGTTTTTGACTTTGGTAAATTAACGCAAACCGCTTTAAATAAGACTTGTGTTCGCTAATCAGTCAATACAAGAGGCGTCACACTGAAAATCGCGCCAGACAAAGCGTAAAGCCACTTAATGCTATACAACGTATACGTAGTCAGTACATATTAATAATGTAAAACGAACTAAATTATAATTTTTATGCTTAGTTTATTTCGCATTTTTGATTTAAAAAATAAAATCATAAATTAAAAAAATAAAAATTCATAAATAAATGATTCTTGCTTGTAATTTTATCGTTTTGACTCATTTAGATTTGCCTACAAAAATGAGAGTAAAAAAAAAAAAACGTATAAAAAAGAAGTAGAAGGAAAAAAGCAACTTTTATCGAATTATCTCGACGTCCATTATGTTTAGCCTTGACTTCTTTGTAAAAGTAATCCGATCTTTAATTGTACGAGCAGGTCAATGTCAGCTTAAATCAGCGATGGTAATCATTCGACCCATCACCCACACATCGGCGAAGCCAGACACTGGCAGGTAGATATAAACCAATGTAAATACAGGTACACGACGGTACAGGGAAGTTCACACATATGCATAAAATCTCGTGTTCACCAATGAACTCGTCAAATAGTAAATGAACCTAAGTTTTCCCGGTAAAGTACAAAAATTCGGTACACAAATTTAAGACACCAGAAGTTATTCGTTTTAGCTAAATATGGAAACAGAAGTCACTAAACATGAAACGAAATACGAAACATGGAAATAATTTAAAAAGATATTTTAGTTTTTACACTTCTTTTGCTATCATGAAATAACAAAAAAAAAACTTTGGTTTCGTAATTCAATAAAAAAAAATAACTACTTTGTTTTATGCTAAATTATTTATGACAACATTTTGTGATAAAATTTTTGAAAGGCATTCTATCTAAGAATTAAAAATATATTCAAGAAAACTTTATTTACAAAAATGTAAAAAAATATTTTTGTTAAAATTATTTCCATATGAATATATTTTAATTATTTATAAAAATGTAAAAAATATTTTTTTTTGTTTCATGATAAAACAAGAAGTGGTTCCACATCTTTCGTATTTCGTTTCATGCTTAGTAACTTCCGTTTCATATTTACCTAAACTGAGCCCACTTCCGACGTCTTAACTTTAATGAATTTTTGGATTTATTCGTTTTCCGAAACTTCTAAAAAAACATTTACTTTAATCTTTATTTGTTTTCGTTCAGGAGTTGTTGCAGTAAGAATCGAAGACTTTGGTTTTGGAATGCAATTAATAACTGATTAGTTAAAGCGTCTCAAAATGAGCAACAAACTCACTGAATGATTGTGAAATATGACAACACGATACGTCATTTCCATGAAAGGTATCGTGGTATGTTATCCGTCTAATTTCAGAGCGATCGCATCACGTATGTTATCGCCCGTTCCAAGTACCTGCCAGCCCCTGTTAAACTTTGGAACTCCCTTCCGGGTTCCTGCTTCTCGGACTGTACTAACATGCAGAAGTTCAAGTGTAATGTGAACAGACATCTTGCTGCTCAACTTACATAGTATTCCTGCAATTACTGTCCCCGATAGTAGCCCCCTGTATCAAAGTGGCACTGTGCCTTGTTTGGGGTGAAAATGAAATTTAAAAAAAATAGCACAATGATGCTATATGCGTAATTATAACCATACATCATTCTCTTTGATTGCCTGTAATTAATTTTTCTATATGTTTGTAATATCTCCTCTTTGATAAAATTAAAAGTAAACCCCGTAAACGTTTTGGCCGTCAAACGATCAACCACTGGCTTATGTTTTGAGGGCATGTTAGAAGGCAAAAGAAGCAGAGAAAAACAAAGGAAAAGATGAAGAGAAAATATCTTGGATTGGACATCTTTCAGCAGTTGGGAGTCCAACAACCAACTTAGCCTGGATCAGAAGGAATGTCGAAAAATATGTCACGTGGGTTTGCGATCCGCACCGGAAGCGGAAGATGCACCCCATGATGATTGTAATGCGAATAAAATGTCTGCTTTAAATAAGACTTGTGTTGTGTAATTACTCAATGCACGAGATATCACATTGGCTTCTTGACAACGAGCGCGTATAAATATTATATAGACACGATATCGCACCAAATTTATCATTATTTTATTTTTTATGGAAATCGTCCCATACAAGGCGTGAAGCCACTTAATGCAAAGAACTAACAAGACCGAAAGATGATTATCGCAAAAAACCGGATGTCTATTGAACAGATTAAGGTCAAAAGTAGAAGAAAAACAGTCAGCAGGTAGAGAGTTCCACAAGTTTGCGGTTCTTGGAAAAGAGCTACTGGAAAAGAAATCTGTATTACAACGAGGTATCGAAACAGCGGATTGATAGAGACGATTAGAGCAACGAGTCAAACGAGCTGGAACAAATGAAGCAGGGAATAGATCAAACAATTCTGAAAAACATATGCTATAATATTATTTATAGAAAAGACTGAGACTAGCAACATTATGTATCGTTGTCTTCTTCGTAACTGGAATCGACATTCGGAAACATCGAGGACTAAACAACGTATAAAATAACGAATTGTCTGATTTTTGAGATGCTGAGCCACAATGTTTTTCTACATACGGTTGTTCTCATCAATTCTTCTGAAATATTTTTCACGAGAATTATTTTGTTGATAAAATATGAATGCAAATAATAAAATTATATCAATTAAAGGTCCAAAACAATCTCTCCAAATTATAGTATACAATTAAATTATTCGAGGATTTTGCTGTATTGGCAACAAAACGAAACAGTGGTCCAAAACCAAACATGTAACAAGTAATATTTAACAAGTAACATGTAACAAGTAATATGTAACAAGTAATATGTAACAAGTAACATGTAACAAGTAATATGTAAAAAGTAATATGTAAAAAGTAATATGCAACAAGTAATATGTAAAAAGTAACATGTAACAAGTAACATGTAACAAGTAACATGTAACAAGTAACATGTAACAAGTAATATGTAACAAGTAACATGTAACAAGTAATATGTTACAAGTAACATGTAACAAGTAATATGTTACAAGTAACATGTAACAAGTAATAAGTAACAAGTAATATGTAACAAGTAATATGTAAAAAGTAACATGTAACAATATGTAACAAGTAATATGTAACAAGTAACAAGTAATATGTAACAAGTAATATGTAACAAGTAACATGTAACAAGTAACATGTAACAAGTAATATGTAACAAGTAACATGTAACAAGTAATATGCAACGAGTAACATGTAACAAGTAATATGTTACAAGTAACATGTAACAAGTAATATTAACAAGTAATATGTAACAAGTAACATGTAACAAGTAACATGTAACAAGTAACATGTAACAAGTGGATATTAGCAAAGGAAAAATAAGTTGCTCTTCTACATTCCTGGATGAATTTTGTAGCATTTAACTTATTTTAAAGCGTCTATTTAATTCAAAATACACGTAGTGTCGAAATACAAGTAGAATGAGGACAAGATGGCTGATATCAGATGTTCCTCTGTGAAGTCTCTATAATCACTAAAATCATTGAAAATAAAACCAAATACTGATAAAATTTCACCTGATAAACGTCACGGTGAGACTTATTGGGTAGATTTCATTGAGTTTTTTGTTTATTTTTCGAATTTTTCGACAGTAGTCGCTTCTAATCATTTGGCTATAGACAATACATCACAAGTAAGTAAAATTTAATTTTTATATTTTTACGAGGGGGTCACCACTTATCAAGGCGTGAAAGCAGCTCAAGGTTAAGAGTTAATAAGTGTCTGGTCGCCTGTGAGATAACACCATGATGATCATTGATGATGGACATTGATAGGTATTGACTATTTAAGAGAGTGACTCAACAAGGACTTGTTTACATTAAACTTGAAAACAACTATATTGCATTCAGCTGAGAAGCAGCCCCGCAATTCTAGAAAATAAAAAAGTTTATAGAATTTTCGTTTCGTTTTATGTAATGAAAGTAAGAGAAATTATTGACAATGGCTGTAGCTTAACGAGTGTTTTATAGTAATGTTTTACAAAGGGGTGGGGTGGGGCAAAGATTGAAGTTCAGTCGAGCACCTGCTATGAAAATAACGATAGAACACTATTTAAATATGATCCAGTCATCCATAGACAACTGTTGCGTTGTTTACCATCTATCAGTGTAGCTAGACATAGCAAGTGTACCCACCCTTAAATTTGAAACCCAAACGGTTGATCATATTAAAATATGACCAGCAGTTAGGTACCTCATCCAGTACGCAACCATATGTATAAGCTCATTTGAAGTTTTGTTCACCTGACGAAATCTTACGCAGCAAAAACGTCGTATCGTGAAAGAGTCTAACGAACACACACGCACACGAACAAAAAAGCACATACACAAGCGTTTCTTTTATTTGTATAGTTTATGTAAATTGCTCCAGACAAAGCATAAAGCCACTTAATGTAAGGAGCTAACAAGAATGAAGATGATTATAGAAAATGAAGGAGATGCTTATTGATTGACCTTAGTCTAGAAAAGACCAATGTTAAAGATAGGGGAGACATAGTCAAGGGAAAGAGTTGCACAAATTTGCGGTTCTGGAAAAGAAGCTGCTGGAATAAGATATCGTAATGAGTTATGAAAATAACGAATTGATGAAAACAAGTGGACAAAAGAGTCAAACGAGCTGGAACAAAGGAAGCAGAAAATAAATCAGATAATTCTGAAGAACATATACCACAATAGTATTTATAGAAAAGACTGATACTAGCAACATCACGTCTGTGAGAAAGTACAGATAAGTGTGTAAAATTACAATTTGCCTTTGGGATGTTAGCCCAGGGGTGTTCATGATATCGTTAATTTTGGGAATCCGCAGTATCCCTTTTCTATTTTTGTGGTTATTCTTTGGTTTCACGTAACATCTAAAGGATCAAAGAAAAACCTTTATATCGCCTCCTTTCTTTCTGTCTTTCTCTGTGTGCGTGTGTGTGTGTGTCTCTCTCTCTTTCTCTATCTCTCTGTTCTTTCTCCCGTTTCTATTACTCTCTCTCTTTCTCTCTCTCTTTCTCTCTTTCTTTCTCTCTCTCTCTCTCTTTCTCTCTCTCTCTCTCTCTCTCTCTCTCTCTCTCTCTCTCTCTCTCCGTCTCTGGAGTGTACATTATCAATAATACTAATAATTAATACACAGATTATGCATTGTTGACATGTTTATTATAATGAATCATTCTAAAATTAGATGGTATGCCAGTTATTTGCAATATATATATATATATATATATATATATATATATATATATATATATATATTAATTTTATTTATACAAACATTAATGGCTACATATGTGCATACATGTTTCTGTAATCACCCACGTTGGGGGATTACGTCTTCAGGCAAAGAATTACCGTCGAAAGTCTACTGGCTATATATATATATATATATATATATATATATATATATATATATATATATATATATATATATATATATATACACACACTGTATGTGCGTGTATTTAGGAAACATATTTCATTAAGACAAACGTGATTGTATACCACTAATGAATCAAAAACGTAGACAATAACTTTATATATTTAGATAAGTATGTTTATAAAAATTATATTTTAGTTTATATATTAGGTTGAGAAGAAAGTTCTTGCGGTATTTTGAATTTTAATTTTAAATGATGTATTTTCGAATAACTTTTCATTATAATACCTTTACTTCATATGTCATTTTACAGAGTGTTTTTCACTCTATCTAATCGTTTAAATTACAATCGTTTTAAAACAATTATGTCTTCTTTTCAGAACGTTGAATATAAGATAGAAAAAAGAAGGAAACTCGCACAATTTTCTTATTTCAATTCAAGCTAGGCTAAAAAAGCTGATGAAACAACGTGCGATATAAACAAAGCGCTTAGGCTAGGAACCACCACTGAATATACAACACAATGGTGGTTTAAGAAATTTCGTTGCGGCGACGAGAGTCTTGAAGATGATGAGCGTAGTGGTCGACCATCGGATGCTGACAACGATAAATCAAGAGTCTTTGCCAAAGCCAATCCACACACAACTGTTCCAAAAGTTCTAAACATATACGATACTTTTCAACATCTTGATAGAGATTGGAAAGGCAAAAACTTGATAAATGGGTGCCTCACGAATTGAATGACAACCAAAAGAAACGCCATTACGAAGTGTCATCTTCACTTCTTTTATGCAACAAGAACGACCTGTTTCTCAACCGGGTAGTGACTTGCGATGAAAGTGTGTTCTTTACGACAACCGGCAACGCTCAACTAAGTGGTTAGACGCTGACGAAGCTCCACGACACTTCCCGATACCAGAGTTGCACCAAAATAACGTCATGCTAACTGTTTGGTGGTCTGCGGCTGATCTCATCCATAACAGTTTTTTTTTTAATGCAAGCGAAACCATTACGGCGGAGAAGTACTGTCAACAAATGGATGAAATGCATCAGAAACTTCGACAACAACACCCAGCATTAGTGAACAGAATAGGCTCAATTCTGCTCCACAACAATGCCCAACCACACATTGCTAAACCGACCCTGCAGAAGTTGAACTAATTGGGCTACGAAACTCTGCCACATCCGCCATATTCTCCAGACCTCTCACCTACCGACTACCACTTTTTCAAGCATCTGGATAACTTTCTGCGTGAAAAATGTTTCCAAAACCTAAGCGATATAAGAAACGATTTCAGAAACTTCATCGCCACCAGAACGCAAGATTTTTAGGTAATTTGTTTTGTGTTGATAAATGTGTGTTGGTTCTAATGGTCATCATTTCGATCAATAATTATTTTTGTTTGAGTCAAGATATATATATCTACATTTAAAAATTAAAAACCGCAAGAACTTCCTTGTCAACTTGTACATAAATACAAGGCACCTTCAATAAGTTTCCACACTTTTTTGTAGACATTCAAAATTGCTGTAGACTCTTGAAATTTCAGTGTTATTGCTATACATCATATGAGATGATTTACCAAGTTTTATTTCAAGTTCAAATGGAATTCACCCTACTAAAGCCTGATTGTCACAGCTGATGAATTTTAAAAATGCAATCTGGACGTGAGGACACTTTAGAATAATATGCAATAAACTTCTTGGAAAAAATGCCGCAGAAACTATGGAATGCTTCAAACTTATTTTGGACTATCTTGCACGAATCGCGCATTAGTTTTGAATGCCATAAGATATTCAAGGAAGATAGAGAATCTGTGAAGGATGATGAGGGGTGTGGGAGAAGTAAGGAAATCAGAACTTGAGTAGAAATATGTTTTTTCACATTACATTTTTTTTTACATGTTATTAAAGTTGTAGAAATAGAACAGAATGGCAATTTAAAAGGTAGCCAAAGCAAAGAGATATATTCCAACACCTAGGCATTCTTCAGTGAAAGGGTGACATTTTGCTGCTAGTCTAATAGGTCAAGGGTATTTTCTTTGAGAGGATATAAGTGCAATAAATTACACGAAAAGTAGAAAAAAATTAAGAAAAGACTAAATAAACAAGAGATATTCCGTGCTATATATATATATATATATATATATATATATATATATGTGTGTGTGTGTGTGTGTGTGTGTGTGTGTGTGTGTGCGTATGTATTAGTGTCGGGACGATTAATCAGAATCGGAATCGCGAATCGAAAAAATCGGAACTTTTTGGAGTATCGGAATCGGAAAAATGTGTGCCTGTTTTTTGATGTCAAAAAGATTCTTTTAATTGGTTTTTTTATTTGATTTTCTTTAAAGAAAATTCTTTCTACTACTGATAGTAGTACTAAAATAATGAATAACTATTGATTTTAAACGATCGGTAAAACTAAAATCGATAGATGGTGCATCACGAATATATTTTGACGTTTAAGAAAATATCTGCACATTTAACATGTGTTTTTATAGTAATCGTGAAAAATAACAACTTTACAGTTAAATATTTCGAAATTTAGAAAGAATCGGAATCGGTAATTGTATCGGAAAAATATTGGAATTATCCCATCCCTAATATATATATATATATATATATATATATATATATATATATATATAATACACTATAGCTTGCCTTGCACTGTAGAGAATCTACTGTTGATTTTATAAAATAATTTTTATATATAATGGCTTGAATAAAATTTAAAATGTAAAAATCTAATATCAGGGTTCAGTTGTGCTCAAAATAGAGACATTCATTTCGAACGCGCCTCTGTTATATCAAAGAACATACTGTTGATTTTATAGGCCGGGCGCTTCCCCTGGTGTGGTAATAAACTTCTTAAATGCACTTTTGATGTGAGGCTGTATAAGGTGTTAACTTTCGCCACAATCACGTGTTCTTTCATCAGATTCTTTCGATTATCTATTATCGATCTATCTAAGAACACTGACAGATACATACAGTACATTTGTATGAACTTTCATAAAAATCGCCCCTGTCGTTTTGGAATCCATTGGGAACTCACTCACACGTATACACAGATATACACATGTATACACACATGTACACACGCCGTCTCTTTTATATAATGGTAGATAGATAACGTCATGTATCAATATAAACTTTTATGCAAAGAATTTGATTGGCTCACTAGCAAACTTAACACTACGTGAATACATAAAAAACACGCGTTAATATCAATTGTATACAATAGCATAGTTAATATCAATTGTATACAATAGCATAGTTAATATCAATTGTATACAATAGCATAGTTAATATCAATTGTATACAATAGCATAGTTAATATCAATTGTATACAATAGCATAGTTAATATCAATTGTATACAATAGCATAGTTAATATCAATTGTATACAATAGCATAATGAGGATCAAATCCGGAATATTCTGTACAGTTTAAGATCCACATATATTTTCAAAACTAAACTAAGCAAGCGAGTTATACCTGACTGAAATTTTAATTAATAAAAGAATAAACAAGTTATGCAAAACAAACATGAAAATAACACAAATCTTGGGCAACTCATGATATGCACAGCTTGCATACTTATATATTAACTAGCCTGGGTGCCCCGGTGTTGCCCGGGTGTTTGGAGGTGTGTATTGAGCAAAAAAAAAAAAAAAAGTGGTAGTAGGCAGACAGGCTCAAACCCGTACCGCGAAAAAGGAAAAGAACGTCTTTGCTGTGCGTCTATCGCCAAACTGGAAGTGGTGAAGGTTTAAATTAAGGCTAGTCAATCGAAAAGAGGGAATAACTTTCGAAAATATCAGCGGAAAAAGCGTTTCCTTCTTGTAGAAAAGTGCTCAGTTGAGGGTGAAGGAATTAATGTTTTTGACCAATTTTTCGATATTTGTCGTCCAAAGAGCCGATCTTCAAAACGGTACCGATCTCGTGAAAATCCGTCGACCCAGTCAAATTTTTAGGCAGATATACATACATACATACATACATACATACATACATACATACGTACGTACGTACATTTAAGCAAACAGCTGAGATTTATATTATACAGAAAACAGTAGCCTTTAGTTATATATTTAGATGTGAGGCTTTCCCCAAAACAAAAATAGTTTGGAACGCACTCCCATCTCTAATCACTCCCTTTTATGCATATATGCGCAGCCTCTCTCTCTCTCTCTCACACACACACACACACACACACACACACACACACACACACACACACACACACACACACACACACACACACACACGTGACCCCATTACCTGAAAAGGTAGATGCATTTCAATCATGTTTACTTACGTACAGGCAAGGGGAAGAACAGCTGGAATAAAAGTAAGAATTGGTAATGAGTGGAAAGGAGAGGGAGGGGGATGAGCATGGGCCAAGGTAGAATAACAACAAAAAAAGGAGGTTAGGAAAAAGAAAGAACAGACAGACAGCATAAAAAGAAGAAACTAAAAAAAAATGAAGAAAGAAGAAAAATAAGGACGATGTCGGTGTGTAGAGGGCGAAAATGTCAATGAAATTAGAATGCTTAAAACATCAATGATGATGATGATGATGATGATGATGATGATGATGGGCCAGGGGTAGAGAACAAAAGAAAACAGTGAAGGAATATGATATATATAATCCTTATCAATACACGACCACTTCCTGTGAGATTAAATGCTCTAATAAAATAAATACACATGCACGCATATATATTGTAGCTTATATGCAATAATAATAATAATAATATTATTATTATTATTATTATTAATATTATTATTATTATTATTAATAATAATAATATTATTAATAATAATAATATTAATAATAATAATAATATTAATACTACTACTACTACTACTAATATTAATAATAATAATAATAATATTAATAATAATAATATTAATAATAATAATATTAATAATAATAACATTATTATTAATAATACTACTACTACTAATAATAATATTAATAATAATAATAATATTAATGATAATAATAATAATAATAATAATAATAATAATAATAATATTAATGATAATAATAATAATAATAATAATAATAATAATATTAATAATAATAATAATAATATTAATGATAATAATAATAATAATAATAATAATAATAATAATAATAATAATAATAATAATAATAATAATAATAATAATAATATTAATATTAATATGAATAATAATCCACTACTTCAGAACGGAAGTCACAAAATCCTACGTGACATGGACGTACAAACAAGCAAACCCATCCAAGCTAGAAGACCAGATGTCATAATATTTAACAAGAAGGAACATCCTGCCAGATTGTAGATTTCGCTGTTCCATTAGACGACAGCGTGGATATCAAAAAGACTGAGAAGTGGAACAAATACACGAAACTGACGAGAGAAAATGAAAAACAGTCAAGATAATAACAATAATAGGAGCAATCGGAACAATCCTGAAAA
This sequence comes from Euprymna scolopes, assembly GCF_053919585.1. Taxonomy (NCBI): domain Eukaryota; kingdom Metazoa; phylum Mollusca; class Cephalopoda; order Sepiida; family Sepiolidae; genus Euprymna; species Euprymna scolopes. The sequence continues at coordinate 202,745,684 of NC_136483.1, forward strand.
AAACTTTGAAAAAAGAATGGGAGAAATTAGAATCAAAGGGATGGCTGAGAAGATACAACGGATAACAATAATTAAAACGGCAGAAATATTAACGAAAACCTTTGAATGCAGAGGGCAAGACACGTGAGCTACAGGCGCTAATCGGACATATAAAAATGTTACAGAAGTGAACTACAAAGAAACATCACATGGAATCAAGAAAACTGAAACTATAATTTTCAGTTACCCCTCCCCTAAAAGTATCGGCAACTGATATCACGCCAAATAGTCGCGGAGGAGAAGGAGGATGGAAAGACCGAGAAGAGAAAGCACTAACTAGATGTCCACTTTTGAGTGCGAAGAGGACTTATTGCTACTAAAATTCCAATGAAGATCAATTATCGATACCAACGAGAAATCAATGGTAAACAGCTGTTGCGATAACACAAATTAATTTGCAAAGGTTATTAAAGGAAGTGAAGAGTACTGGAAATCTGTGAAGATTTGTTGTCACTCTGACTCCACGGATTGTTCTCAAAGAGAAATATTTAATGATGATCTATGTGAAAACTCGTAGTGAATAATAATAATAATAATAATAATAGTAATAATAATAATAATAATAATAATAATAATAGTAATAATAATAATAATAATAATAGTAATAATAATAATAATAATAGTAATAATAATAATAATAATAGTAATAATAACAATAATAATAATAATAATAATAGTAATAATAATAATAATAATAATAGTAATAATACTAATACTACTACTAATAATAATAATAGTAATAATAATAATAATAATAATAATAATAATAATAATGATAATAATAATAATAATAATAATAATAATAGTAATAATAATAATAATAATAGTAATAATAATAATAATAATAGTAATAATAATAATAATAATAGTAATAATAATAATAATAATAATAATAATAATAGTAATAATAATAATAGTAATAATAATAATAATAATAATAGTAATAATAATAATAATAATAATAACAACAACAACAACAATGATAATAATAATAATAATAATAATAATAATAATAATAAAATAACAATAATAATAACAATAATAATAATAATAATAATAATAATAATAATAATCGTAATAATAATAATAATAAAATAAAATAATAATAACAACAATAATAATAATAATAATAATAGTAATAATAATAATAATAATAATAATAATAATAATAATAATAATAACAACAACAACAACAATGATAATAATAATAATAATAATAATAATAACAATAATAATATAGAGACGTCTTCAATTTGAAAATGTAGATAAATGATACCAATACAAACCAAAGACAGTATAGCAAAATGAATATCAAAAATATCTTTTGCGACATAGAAGTAAAAACAAACTGATGGAAGTAAAGAGACCGGATATGATAATAGAATAGGAGAGATTAGAATCAAAAGTATGGCTGAACGTTTTTTAAAAAAAATTATCAAATTTTAAATTTCGCCGTTCTAGCAGTTCACATGGTGGATATGGAAGCAGAAAAAAAAAGAAACAAATCCGTGAAACTTACTAAAAGAACTGAAAGAAATGCGGAACATAAAGAAAATCACTATTAATAATTTTAGGAACAGCCCCGAAAAAAAGGGAAAACAGTTGAGGCGAAATTGGAATGAAAGGGAAGATTGAGACCATACAATGGTGAAAATAGCCGAAATCTTAAGGGAATCTTTGAATTCGATAAGTAACTAGTATAACCAATGAACATGAATCAACAGGCATGGTGGGCAATATAGGAATAGAGTACGAGTAGATTCAGTAGAAAAAGGAGAGTAAGGAGATGACGCAAATAAATAAATGACGTAAATAAAGAAGAAAAAATGAACACATAAATGTATAAGATACCAAGGTTGACACTTTATTTGTGAAATGCTGTCAATTTACATTAAATCAAAAGCAGACGCTAACTTTATTTTTTGGTACCCCCCCCCCCCCTTTTATTTATTTTATTTATCCCATACAAGACACCTGGACGTGAATAAAATAAGGGAAGCAGGAGATCGGGAGAGAATTCCAAAGTTTAGCAGTTTGAAGAAAGAAACTATTAGAGATCTCTACAATGAAGGCGTGGAATTTTGCTCCTTGTCGTGTTAGTCGGGGATATTTACATCGAGCGGTAGAGCACATTAAAATACTTGTAAAACATACACAGTGATGCAACATTGCAGCGATGAGACAGGGACTGGAGCTTGGTTGATAGTACGGGACTTATTATATTGGAGACGTTTTCTTTAAACCTTGTCTAAAAACAAGAGACTAACGGTAAATGCATCAGCCCAGATGTGGCAACAATATTCCATGCATGGCGAATGTTGACATTCAGTTATAGGTACCAAATGTATGCACTAGTGTACAATATATCAACGTGAACTATTGCATTCATGAGATGAATCATGTTGTAGATATTGACAGTATGAGACTCTATGAAAGGAGCCTCTGTTATGGACGTGCGTTAGAAGCATCATTGAATTTCTGTCAAAAGTGCATTGAGAATTGTGATGAGTATGAAGAGAAATAAATTTTGCAGCACAAAATGTCGCTTGTTTTAATGTTACTACTTCCGTCTTCGTAGCTTTTCAACTTCACGAATAGGGAAACTCTGAGTTTTCCTCTTGTCATCTAAATAACTTTACGAGTTAAAAATCTTACGTAAAAAATAAAAATAAACTGTTTATCATCAAAGTTTGAATCCAAATTGTTTGCAAATATCTGAGTTAATCAAAATAGAATACGATTCGCTGTTAGTCGATCATAATAGTGACCACCGTGTCAAAAGACAATAAGTCTCTTAAGAACTTCTGCAGAAAAGATTCAGAATCTCTCTCTCTCTCTCTCTCTCTCTCTCTCGCCCCCCCCCACACAAGAAACATACACGATTTGTATTATTTGGATTTGTCCGCAAGTACCCGTGACGTAGTGGACAATGTACTAAATTCGGTTGTAAAAGTAACATCTTCTAGAGGTTGAAGGTTCAAGTTTCAGTGCGAGCAACACTCAAAGTATGATTGCGAAGTCCGAAGAATCAAAATAAAACGAATAATCAATCCTCATTTCCAAAAATTCAGAAACGCGAGACATACTCAAGTATTTTCTGTCATAATTTAGCATCAAATTTGATAATTATTAAAAAAAAAAAGTGAATGTATACTCACTCGTGAATAAAAAGGACAAAGAATAGCTGGATATTTCTGCGTGTATTAGAGAGAAAGAGGGGATGAGAGAGAAGGGGGAGAGGAAAGTCTCGTGCTTAAAAAGAAAAATAGACTTGTTGTCTCTTGAAACAGAGGTTATCATTTCCTATTGTGACAGAATATTAGGTGATAACGACACACCCAACAATTCAAATTAGTATTAAAGATTATGATGATGATTATTATGCCGAATTTATTGTTGTTGATGATGATGACAAATTATCAAAAATGCAATCACATAGGCACCCCCATATATATATATATATATATATATATATATATATATATATATATATATATATATATATATATATATATATATATATATATGCATAATATTGATAATATTGTCTCTGAGATGGGTATATTTGCTGATGACACCACACTCTATAACAGGCACGAGGGAAAAGCAGATGAACACATATCTAAGGAAAAGACAGGAACACTATGGAAACCGTAGTGGAATAGGCACAAAAATGGTCACATTCAATGATGCCAAGATAAAGCTTGTTTCTCCAATAATTACAAGAAACCATCTAGACCAACAATAACTAAAGATACATTATACGAAAGCACTTCGTTCAAACTTCTCGGCTTAACGTTCACATGGAATATGAATTGGAACAGATACATTGAGAGTATTGGCAGGGCCGCTACGAGGAAGGTGAACTCTCTCTTCCATGCTATAAAGTTACTTATGCCTGAAAGTATCCTGTATCTCTACCCGAATTGCTTCTGGGCCTTGATAAGTGGTGACCACCATGCAAAAAAAAAGCAACCAAACACTTATGTATGGAGTATTGTTGTCACATTTGGGCTGGTGCATCCGCTACTAGTCTCTCACTTCTGGACAAGGTTCAAAAGAGAGTCGCCAACCTGATAAACCCCGAACTGTCATCTAAACTTCAACCTCTGTCCCATCGACGAAATGTTGGATTCCTCTGTCTGTTGTACAAGTATTTTAATGGTGGACGCTCCGACGAACTACAAGGACTTGTACCCCTCGACGTAAATACTTCCGACAAACCCGACAAGTAGCAACATCCCACTCCTACACAGTAGAGATCCAATAGTTTCTTCACAAGAACTGCAATGCTTTAGAATACCCTTCCGGGTTCCTGCTTTCCCAACTGTACTGACATGCAGAAGTTCAAATGTAATGTGAACAGACGTCGTTCTGCTCAACTGCCTACATAGCATCCCTACAATTGATTGCTTCGATAGAAGCACCCTACATCAAAGTGGCAATGTGCCTTGCTTGGGGTGAAAATAACACACACACACACACACACACACACACACACACATATATATATATATATATATATATATATATATATATATATATATAAAGCTGAATGTGTGTGTGTGTGTGTGTGCGTGTGGTCACGAATAGGCTCCTATATGGTTGACTATTTTAAAAAACTGATTGCATATAATGATAGAAGATGTATCGAGACACAGGAATGGGTATGTTTGATCTGGCATAACGGTGGTTCATAAAAATTGTTCGCGTCTGCGTTCGCGTCTGGTCCACAAAGTATGGAAACCAAAGATTTAAAAATTAAGAAAAAACGCTTACAAGTGTTTTTGATATAGATGTACATAAGAATACTTTGATAAGTATGTTTTAACTTAAATAGGGA
>NC_136483.1:202758065-202840565 GCF_053919585.1 Euprymna scolopes
TCTGTAGACCAAACTTCAAGTATACCGAGCTGTGATACTTACCATCCAAATGAAATTGTGAAATTTGTACCGTATGTGCCAGACATACCAAGAAACTGAACAATTTCCATATGAACTGCCTCTGTAGATTGTTAAAAATCCAGTGGCAAGACAAGATACCAAACACAGAGCTTTTAGCTCGATGAAACTTTCCCTCAATACACACCATGTTATAGCAGTGACAGGTTTGTTGAGCAGGTCATATATGCTGCATGCCTGAATCGAGGCCCCTAAAACAGCTATTTTACGGTGAACTGTCCAAAGGTAAAAGACCGGCAGGAGGACAGTGAAAACCGTTCAAGGATAATTTGAAGGTCTCCCTCAAACAGTTCGGTTTGTATTCTTACTCATGGGGGGAAAACTAACCTAAGATGGATGTTTCGTGCGTTCCGAAACACAAAGCTGATTCTGCAAGTAATGAAGAACGCAAAGGCGGCATTTATCTGACTTAAGTCCAGTTCAAACAGACAAAAGTGTATAGAAGCTAGAAGTAATTGTAAGAATGAAAACGCGACAGCTAAGAGAGAATACACAGAAACCACAAGAAAACGTATTGAAGCGCAGAAATTAGGAACTCGTGATTTCTGAAAATCTACAACAGTGTAGTAAATAATGAGCAATAAACAATTCCCCCACTATCCAGCAATCTTGAAGTTGTTTGCACGGTAACCGAGAAGGCTAACATGCTTGTTAGTCGGTTTGCCTTAAGCTCTACATTGGATCTAGCAAAGCACTTCCCTGAAAATCACCCCTGCTCACATTATATTATAAAAAACCTAGACACCTCACCAGCTTGTGGACGTGATCTCATCCCAACTGTACTATTAAACTAAATGCTCCGCTGAGGTTGCTCCTGTCCTCTCGAAACTTTTCAACAAAAAGTCCTTAACGAATCTTGCTTTCCTGACTGCTGGAAAACTGCTTCTGTGATACTAAGTTTACAAGAATTTTGGCGTAAGAACTGAGCCATTAAATTATCGCCTCATTAGCCTCCTCCCAATTTTCACCAAGATATTTGAGTCCATAATTAATGAAGCTCTAGTCCACCACCTTACAGTTGCTAAACTTCTGCCCGATCATCAATATGGATTTAGGCAAGCTCGTTCTACTGCATGGATCCTAAATGTAATCTCTGAACATATATACCATGCACTAGATAAAGCAATGGAAGATAGAGCAATAGCCATGGATATATCAAGGCTTTTGACAGGGTATAGCACGATGGTCTTCTCAGAAAAATTATAATTAATTTAAAAGTTAAATCTATTATTTACAACCTTATCTTATCTTAATATAAACATGATATTTAATTTTTGTTTTACTATGCCCGTATCATTCCGTATCATTCCGTATCATTCAGTATATCGGGACAGTGTAATGGACATAATTCGATTTTGCCCATATTTATCGATTCATAATTTTAATGAAATTTCTTTATATTTTTAATTTTTTATTTATTTTGAGTTTGTCTTTATCTCCTATACTTATTTTTTTAATTTAAAAAAAAAATTTTTTTACACCGTGGTCACCACTTATCAAGGTCCGGAAGCCACTCAGGGATAAGGGTTATTGCAAATACAGTACGTTAGTGTGGAGATTTAATGAAGTGTTTACTTAAGGGGGCTGTTCACCAGGAATTTGTTAACGTTGGACTTGAAGACATCCAGGTTTTAGTCAGGTGGGAAGCAAGCACACGGAACAGAGTTCCACAGGCGTGCAGTTCGAAGAAAGAAGCTTTGTTCATGAAATCTACGTTTTGATTTAGGCACAGATAAAGAGTGGAAAAATTTTTGACAGTGGATTCAGCTAGACGGGTGTTTTTCGTGAAAGATTGGCGAGGGGGGACCAGAGATTGGAGTTCAGACGAGCACCTGCCATGGAAATAACGATAAAACAAAGATAGGCTCGCAACGTCTCTTCTGTGGGAGAGAGGTTGCAGGGTAGAGAAAAGGGCATCCCCCACTAAGCCACGAAGTCTATTTTGTACTCTGTCAAGGCAGGATAGGCTGTTTTTAGCAGCTCCTGCCCAGATATGGTAGCAGTATTCCATCCTTGGATGTACTTGGCTTTTATATAGATAGCGAATTGCATCAGTAGTGAGATATTTTCTGGAGCGGAAGAAGGATCCCACCATCCTTCCAGCGACCTTGGCAACAGACTTGATCAGGAGTAAAGGACAAACCCAGAAGCTTGTCAAAACATGGGGCTTCTCCTAGACGAGAGCCATCCATCACAATTGATGCCAGATGGGGATAAGAGCGTTGATGATGTAAGGATAGGAGTTTGGTTTTAGATGCATTAAAGGTAACCAGCCACGTCTTCCCCCATTGAACCACGCGCTCGAGATCAGAGGAGAGAGAATCAGAGAGAACTTTGTCGTTTACAGCCTTTGATGTGTTGCCGTAGATGGTCGTGTCATCAGCATCGTGTCAACGAATGATTTAAGTATGTGTTTTGGGAGATCATTGATGTAGATCAGGAAGAGCGTTGGGCCCAGGATTGACCCTTGAGGGACTCCAGCATTAATACTGCAGGCCTCTGATTTTTGTCCATCGACCACTACTCTTATGAGCCTATCGGAGAGAAATGATTTAATGATTGAGAAAACATTTCCAGTTATACCGTAGCTGGAAATCTTGTAAAGTAGGCCCTTATGCTATACTTTGTCGAAGGCCTTTGTTATGTCAAGAGCAATTGCCCTAGAAAGGAAGCCTTTGTCAAGAGATTCTTTTAAACTTGTAGTTCTCGCATTATTCTCTTTATAGCAATCTAGGTTAAATTTCTCACTTAGTTTATTTCAAATTCATATTCTGATTTAATTTATTTTAATCCATCATAATCTGTTCATCTAAATATTTTGTAATTACTTAATATTTGATTTCTTTTTTGTGCTATTAAAATATCTCAGATATTAGTTTATTACCAATAACAATTATTAGCTTTAAATTTAATTCTATTTCTCTTATTTAGGTTATAATTAGTTTATTTTCTATTTGTTTAGTTAACGACCTACTACTTTATTGCACCATCATTAATTCCTGGTATAAAATTTATAATTCCTATACAACACTTCCATTTCACTTACAACATATTCCTTGATTATTTATTTTTATATACATGTTATTCTAATCAGGGTTTCGGCGTGATAATAGGAATTTATTTCTATATGTATATTATAAATACCTCTATCATTGCACTATCACGCGCACACATATATATTTCAGTGGAAATATATTTTAAAATTATATCTCACCTTTTATTTATACCAACTCTTAATTTATGAAGCTCAATGTAATTACAGCGCATATAAAAAATAAATGACAAAAGTATATATTATCCCTTATCCCTGAGTGGCTTCCGGGCCTTGATAAGTGGTGATCTCTGTGTAAAAAAAAAATAAAAAATATATTCGAAATTTCAAGATGGTGAACATCTTACAATTTATTCCTTTAAGTACGTTGATATTCACAAAACCATTCATTTAATTACCATATCATTCAATGAATTTATTTTGTCCTTAACTTCTCAGAAGAAATAGCAACTATCAACTCATCAAAATAAAATAAAATGCATTTTTGCATGACAACAAAATCTGGAAATTAGACGAGAAATTGCAATTACCTTTTATTTTATCTCATCTATTACGCCATTTTGAATTTTCAAATAAAATCACTAAATTCTAAATTTCTGTAATAATAAATGGTATCAATTTTATATAGTATATTTTCCATTTCATCCTCTAAAATTATAAAAAGGTTTCAACGTTTAAAATTTTTTCAATTTTTTATTTTCAATTATTTTTGCCTGATCAGCTCAATAATGATCGAAACGGTGTGCAAGATATGACTATATTTACATGAAGAAAATATATATAAATTTGCTCTCTTTGATTGAGCGCTATCCACGAACATTGTTGGAATTCAATGATTCTTATCCTTTGGATATTTTCATCCTGGAGTATATATATATATATATATATATATATATATATATATATATATATATATATATATATATATATATATATATATATAATTATTTATTATTTTTATTTAGTTATAGTTTGTTGTATATATTTATTTACTTATTTCATTTATTTATTTCATTTAGTTATTATTTTTTTCTTTCTTTTCGATGAGAGTGTGTCTTAACTCAGCGAATGTGTAAGATGCAGCCGTTGAACTTTTGAACGCCACGTGAGACACTGTGTTGTTGGTCGAGACGGGAAACGCTGAAAATCATTAAACGTCCAGTTTTGTGTCTGTTGAACAGTTCAGTAAAAAGCAATTCTGATAAAGTGAGGATGCCGATACGTGAAAAAAGCGTCGAAAAGCAGGCCCCGAAACGGCGCGTATTTTCTCCTGACGACCTGAAATTATCTGTATACCTGAATGGATTACCTCAACAATAAAAAAGCAAACGACAATCTTTTTTATATACAAATCTACAGGGAGAAGATAGGTCCCGAAATAGTCCTTATTCTCTTCTGGTTATCCGACATTATTTGAAAACCCCACAAGTTAAACAAGTCAAAACATCTGATCATATATATATTTGCAAGGTAAGCTGTTTTTTCCAAACAACAATATATTCTATTAGGCTCTCGCTTCATTGCAAGTTTCTGCTACTGTTTCGGTAGCAAATAGTGTTCTGCAAAATATTTGTTATTATCTCGCTTGTAATTGGTTCATCAGATTTAATTTTCTTTTTCATGATTATTGGAATGGTGGAGATCTTCCTAAGATTCCAATTTCTCTTCATGACATACGTAAGAACTTGATATTTAGTTATCTTCTTCATCTCAGGTTTGTTTAAGCCACCATCAGTAGAGACACACACTTTAACTAGGGTTGCTACTTTCTGCTTACTATGTTAGGTATATTATTCAACTATGCATTTATCTATTTCAGTAAACCTCATCCTTGAGTGGCTTTATTTTTACTGGTTATGTAAAAAATCCGGATGTGACTAACTGTTGTGGAAAGTATTTGACTTCTAGTACAATCCCCTCCATAAATGTCAGGTATGTTGTAAGCTAGAATATTCTTGCCACATCTGAGAAGGTGTCTCTCAGATATTTTTTATTACCTTTGCAAAATCAGAATCTTTTCCTATGTAGCTGTAGGGATTGCATAGTCATAGTGATTGGTGTACAACTTATTTCCAACTTTTCTTTCTGGCAATTTGTACTCGTAGCAAATTTTAGGTTTGCAGCATCCGTTCATGCATCTTTTTAAATGGAAAAGATTATACAAAACATAGGAGCCAACATGGAATTTCAGCTTCTGCAAAATGATGATAAGATTCTCCACACTGTAAGAAAACGCGTACTTACATTGTGTTTCTACTGGCGACGAGAAAACTTCGAATGTGACTAACCGTTTTAGAAAGTATCTTACACATGATGCAATCCTCTACATAGATGTCAATTACGTCGTAAGTTACAATGTTGTTGTCACATCTTGGGAATGTGACACCCAGAGAATGTTTTTTTTTTTTTGCCGTCGCAGAGTAAAAAAAAAAACGATTTAGCGATCGAGTGGGATATAATTTATTTCTCTACAGCAACTTTTCTTTGAGGATATTTTGCTACTATTTCTAAATTCTGTCGTTATTGTCATGGAAAATGCTCGACTGAGCTCTAATCTTTAGTTCACTTGTAAAATTTTAGAGTAAGAACACAATTTTACAGCAAATGGAAAGAACTTTGCTTTCTTCTTGTACCTAACATAAAACGGAATTTACATGAATAGAGTTTCTTTTCGATGAATTTCAATCTATTATTGCTTCCCTAAGGTCTACGATTCTGGCATGTTTAAAACTTATTCCCCTAAATACTCATCCTGAACTGTTCTAATAAGTTACCGCATTTCATCGTTCCATTCATTATTTTCAATCCTTTCATAATATTCATTATCATTCAACGATCAATATTTCTATATCATTATCCCCGAGTGGCTTTCAGCCTTGCCAAAGAGTAACTTATTAGTTAAAAATCAAAACAAAGTTACGGTAAGAATGCTTATAGACCCCAGCTGGAGAACCATCTTCATCAACTGCCTTGTTGTTTTTGAACTTCTTAGTTGTTTCTAGGATTTCGCCAATGTGAGGTCGGGTAGTGACACAATCCCCTTGTTGAGTCTTTATCTTTCTCCCACCGCAAAAAAATGTGACACAAGGGTCGGATAGTGAGATCGAAAAGTCAGAGCACTCTGACCTGAAAAACTGTATGATTAGCCCCGTTAATATTCATCAAGCGAATAGCAATAATTTAAACTCTGTAGAAAGAGAGGAGATAAAGCTTGGGAAGGTGGACCCCATAATACAGCAGAGGGTTCCCCTTGCTGATTGAAGATTATTTCATTGCTGCCCCCAAACGGTTTCATTCTCGCTCCATATCTTCATATCCCTACGACATTGTCATCCCATAAAAACTCGTCGCAACCCGTTCTAATAAATTATCACAATTCACCATTCCATTCATTATTCTCAATACTTTTACAATATTTATTATCATTTAACGATTAATCTATCTATCTCACCCGCACCCTCGAGTGGCTCTCAGCCTTGACAAATGGTGACTTCTAAGTTAAAAATGTAAACAAAGTAACAAGAAAGTGAATTTTAGTGTACTGTAGCGCATTCCAGTCATCTAAGATGGATGTCGTTGATGCTGGGAGTCGATGCGGAAAAATTCTGAATTTCTATTCAACCAGCGTTTCATAAGCTTATTTAGTTTTACACCAGATGCAAACTTTTGGAATTTGAAACGATTTTTATTGGTTGAGTTCATATGTTCCTGTGAAAACTTCTTCCTTTTAAAAGTGACGAATAAAATGAATCTCCATGAAGCGGTGAAAGAAAAAGGTTAGCAATTAAAGCCATTTGCTTTTTAGTGTTCGTCTGAATCGCATCTCGATGTAAAAATGCGACGATGAAATATGTGAAAAAGGAAAAAGAAGAAAGAAGAATAAGAATACCGGACAAAAAAAAATAAATACTCGTTCGTCTCGCACATCGATTTCTAATGTACCACAAATATAATCAGTAAACTTTTGTCTTAGTTTTCATGTGTTTGCTTTTCTTGCATTGTGTTTCAGTTTTTGTATAACCCAGTCTTCACGTCCTCAACCCCAACACAATTTGTGCTATAAAAATGACAAAGCCAGTTTCCATATGTTCATTTTCTTAATATAATCATCGCCATATGTGTTTTGCGTTTTCACGTCCCGCCCCTTCTCTTAAAACGTTGACCTATAATTTCTTATATTGGTCATAGAAAGTATTTTTTTTTTCATGTTAGTTGTCCAGTTTAAACGTCTCTTTCTTTGCTTTGTAAATAGGAAATTTACAACATTCGGCAACATTCGGTGACATTCGGCAACATTCGGTGATATTTTTCGCGCAGCTACAAAAGATCAAACGCCTACAATAAATGACTTCAACACACGACTGTATATTAAACCTGATCTTACCAGACACAAACACGCATAACATCCGTAATAACCTGCATAGACAGGTTATTTACGTTAATGGATTTGTTTAATACAAGAATATTAAAATAGAAAGCTATTCAACAGTGAAGTGGTGGGATTTGGTTGCTTGTCGGATTAGTCGGGGTATAAACGGGGATACAAGTGCTATGAGTTCATCAGAGCACATACGATTGAAATGCTTATAAAACAGACACATCGATGCCAGATTGTGACGACAAAACAGATGTTGGAGTCACGCCGATAATGCTGGACTTATTAGATTTGAGACCCTTTTTTTGATCTGTGAGAGATAAAGTGGTAGATGCACCAGCCCGGATGTAGCAACAATTTCCCATACCTGGACGAATTATGACCTTGTAAAGATATAAGGCACTTTTATTGTGTGAGAAAACTTTTGGTACGGTAGAGGGATTCCACCTTCTTTGTGGCAGCAGCCTTGGCATTATTCTCAATGTATTTGTTCCAATTCCAATATAGCATTTGATCTGCATGGTTTGGTCATGAACGGAAAGGCTATCATGTAGTCTCCACTTTTATAAACTCCACCTATTATCGGCTTATAAGTTTCATAAAACTGAAAACAATATGGTTCCATAAACAGAGTAAATATGCGAGAAGAGAATTAAAAATTAATGGAGATGCGCTTACTGGTAATTATAAACCGGTACTTTATATATGAGATTATGGCAGCTATGTTTGAAAACAGGGGGCACACCCAAGAGTTATCGTGAAGTATAGACAACCAAAATTATATAGAAATCAGTTAGTTATAATTTTTCAGAAAATTTTATAGAAATACAAGGTATTCATTTTTTTTAATAAGCACAAAAATGTCAATTGTAGCCATTTTAACCCGAAAAGCACCCCTAGGGGGCCAACCAGAGAAAAAAGAAAAGAAAAGGGTGAGCATTTGTATATCATACATAGAGAATATACATAAGAGAGGGAGTAGAAAATTTGTACGCATACATGTTTAAGTAGAGTATCCCCCCCTCTCTCTCTCTATCTCTCTCTCTCTCTCTCTCTCTCTCTCTCTCTCTCTATATATATATATATATATATATATATATATATATATATATATATATAAACACTACAAGATGCAATGACGCAAGAAACGACTACATGGAAAATAAAAATAAAAAAGAATAAAGATTTTTATTTAATCGAATTTTTTTCTTGATTGCTCATCGGCAATGTTTTGGATGCGTTAAAATTAACCGGTAACCTTTTCCCCATTGTACCAGTTGTAAGGGAAAAAAGAAGAGATTACCTTTCACTAGATTTCAAAATTGAGTTTTTACAAGGCAGGAAATAGTGCTTCGTATGCCCCCTAGACACTCCCATCTTAAGTGGCACCTGTCTCTCACGCTTTATGGTTATTACTGAATAAGAAACAATTATTACTGAACAAGAAACAATTATTACTGAATAAGAAACGATTATTACTGAACAAGCAACAATTATTACTGAATAAGAAACAATTATTACTGAATAAGAAACAATTATTACTGAACAAGAAACAATTATTACTGAACAAGAAACAATTATTACTGAATAAGAAACAATTATTACTGAACAAGAAACAATTATTACTGAATAAGAAACGATTATTACTGAACAAGAAACAGTTATTATTGAACAAGAAACAATTATTACTGAACAAGAAACAATTATTACTAAACAAGAAACAGTTATTACTAAACAAGAAACAATTATTACTGAACAAGAAACAATTATTACTGAACAAGAAACAATTATTACTGAACAAGAAACAATTATTATTGAACAAGAAACAATTATTATTGAACAAGAAACAATTATTATTGAACAAGAAACAAATATTACTGAACAAGAAACAATTATTACTGAACAAGAAACAATTATGACTGAACAAGAAACAATTATTACTGAATAAGAAACAATTATTACTGAATAAGAAACAATTATTACTGAATAAGAAACGATTATTACTGAACAAGAAACAGTTATTACTAAACAAGAAACAATTATTACTGAATAAGAAACAATTATTACTGAACAAGAAACAGTTATTACTAAACAAGAAACAATTATTACTGAACAAGAAACAATTATTACTGAATAAGAAACGATTATTACTGAACAAGAAAAAATTATTACTGAATAAGAAACAATTTTTACTGAATAAGAAACAATTATTACTGAACAAGAAACAATTATTACTTAACAAGAAACAATTATTACTGAATAAGAAACAATTATTACTGAATAAGAAAAAATTATTACTGAACAAGAAACAATTATTACTGAATAAGAAACAATTATTACTGAACAAGAAACAATTATTATTTAACAAGAAACAATTATTATTGAACAAGAAACAATTATTATTGAACAAGAAACAATTATTATTGAACAAGAAACAAATATTACTGAACAAGAAACAATTATTACTGAACAAGAAACAATTATGACTGAACAAGAAACAATTATTACTGAACAAGAAATAATTATTACTGAATAAGAAACAATTATTACTGAACAAGAAACACTTATTACTGAACAAGGAACACTTATGACTGAACAAGAAACAATTATTACTGAACAAGAAACAATTATTACTAAACAAGAAACAATTATTACTGAACAAGAAACAATTATTACTGAACAAGAAACAATTATCACTAAACAAGAAACAATTATCACTAAACAAGAAACAATTATTACTGAACAAGAAACAATTATTACTCAACAAGAAACAATTATTACTGAACAAGAAAAAAAATTCACTAAACAAGAAACAATTATTACTAAACAAGAAACAATTATTACTGAACAAGAAACAATTATTACTAAACAAGAAACAATTATTATTGAACAAGAAACAAATATTACTGAACAAGAAACAATTATTACTGAACAAGAAACAATTATTACTGAACAAGAAACAATTATGACTGAACAAGAAACAATTATTACTGAACAAGAAACAATTATTACTAAACAAGAAACAATTATTACTGAACAAGAAACAATTATTACTGAACAAGAAACAATTATGACTGAACAAGAAACAATTATTACTGAACAAGAAACAATTATTACTGAATAAGAAACAATTATTACTGAACAAGAAACAATTATTACTGAATAAGAAACGATTATTACTGAACAAGAAACAGTTATTATTGAACAAGAAACAATTATTACTAAACAAGAAACAGTTATTACTAAACAAGAAACAATTATTACTGAACATGAAACAATTATTACTGAAAAAGAAACAATTATTACTGAACAAGAAACAATTATTACAAAACAAGAAACAATTATTACTGAACAAGAAACAATTATTACTGAACAAGAAGCAATTATTACTGAACAAGAAACAATTATTACTAAACAAGAAACAATTATTACTGAACAAGAAACAATTATTACTAAACAAGAAACAATTATTACTGAAAAAGAAACAATTATTACTGAACAAGAAACAATTATTACTAAATAAGAAACAATTATTACTAAACAAGAAACAATTATTACTAAACAAGAAACAATTATTACTGAACAAGAAACAATTATTACTTAACAAGAAACAATTATCACATAACAAGAAACAATTATTACTAAACAAGAAACAATTATTACTAAACAAGAAACAATTATTACTGAACAAGAAACAATTATTACTGAACAAGAAACAATTATTACTAAACAAGAAACAATTATTACTAAACAAGAAACAATTATTACTGAACAAGAAACAATTATTACTAAACAAGAAACAATTATTACTAAACAAGAAACAATTATTACTAAACAAGAAACAATTATTACTAAACAAGAAACAATTATTACTAAACAAGAAACAATTATTACTGAACAAGAAACAATTATTACTGAACAAGAAACAATTATTACTGAACAAGAAACAATTATTACTAAACAAGAAACAATTATTACTGAACAAGAAACAATTATTACTAAACAAGAAACAATTATTACTGAAAAAGAAACAATTATTACTGAACAAGAAACAATTATTACTAAATAAGAAACAATTATTACTGAACAAGAAACAATTATTACTAAACAAGAAACAATTATTACTAAACAAGAAACAATTATTACTGAACAAGAAACAATTATTACTTAACAAGAAACAATTATTACTAAACAAGAAACAATTATTACTAAACAAGAAACAATTATTACTTAACAAGAAACAATTATTACTGAACAAGAAACAATTATTACTAAATAAGAAACAATTATTACTTAACAAGAAACAATTATTACTAAACAAGAAACAATTATTACTAAACAAGAAACAATTATTACTGAACAAGAAACAATTATTACTAAACAAGAAACAATTATTACTAAATAAGAAACAATTATCACTAAACAAGAAACAATTATTACTAAACAAGAAACAATTATTACTGAACAAGAAACAATTATTACTTAACAAGAAACAATTATCACATAACAAGAAACAATTTTTACTGAACAAGAAACAATTATTACTAAACAAGAAACAATTATTACTAAACAAGAAACAATTATTACTGAACAAGAAACAATTATTACTGAACAAGAAACAATTATTACTAAACAAGAAACAATTATTACTAAACAAGAAACAATTATTACTGAACAAGAAACAATTATCACTAAACAAGAAACAATTATTACTAAACAAGAAACAATTATTACTAAACAAGAAACAATTATTACTGAACAAGAAACAATTATTACTAAACAAGAAACAATTATTACTAAACAAGAAACAATTATTACTAAACAAGAAACAATTATTACTGAACAAGAAACAATTATTACTGAACAAGAAACAATTATTACTGAACAAGAAACAATTATGACTAAACAAGAAACAATTATTACTAAACAAGAAACAATTATTACTGAACAAAAAACAATTATTACTGAACAAGAAACAATTATTACTGAACAAAAAACAATTATTACTAAACAAGAAACAATTATTACTGAACAAGAAACAATTATTACTGAACAAGAAACAATTATTACTGAACAAGAAACAACCGGGAAAAGTAAAAAAATAAGTATGCGAAAAGCTTTGCAGGAAACATCGTGTTTAAATGTTAATCTTAAATAAACAAAATGTACTTGAAATTATGAAGGACAAATATATATATATATATATATATCAAAGTGAGAATGTATGTGTGTGCGTGTGTGAACAATTCTCAACTTGTAATTTTTTATCTATAGACTTGAAATTTGGTATATAGGGTATTCAGAGACGTGAAAAAAATTTTACTCTGTTTTCCTCCCGGCAAAAGGACTCCTAAGGGATCGAAATTGAAAAATTGGCATTCGGGGGTGAACGAATTTTTATTTGTTTGTCAACTGTTTCCCGACTGTGCATGCGCAGTCGTGAAACATTCCAGCTTTCTTATGTTAACAAGAAGAAGGTTTGAAAACAATTTTTCAAGAACGTGGCAAGCTGATATAATTGTTATCGTACTTTACTCACAGGCGGGTTTTGTTTTCGAACTCAGCTTGAGTATTTTTTTTTACTTACAAGAACTGAACTGTTTAGAAAAGAACCCCATAATACTCGCATGCACATGTCTCAGTCTCTTTCCGTTTTTACTTGACCTTTTTTTTAAAAGGAATTTAACGTTACGTTTAATACCTACGGTGTTTCTGTTTATAATAAATAAGAATTTTGCATTAATTAAAATATAATATTCATGCGTATTTTACGACCGGGCAACGCCGAGCGGCCTGCTAGTTGACCGAAAATATACGATACACTTGTTTGTCTCCAATTTTGCCGCAGGACTCAATAATATAAATTCTTTTAAATAATCTCTCGTTTCAACGTTTTTGTTTGATTCGAGGTCATTACTATTACAGCTCATTTAATTACTTGTCTTTTTTAAACATCGTATAATGTTTTCTTTTCATATCATTTCAAATGCAGTTGAGATAATATCTATGTTACTGGCATAGCCTCGGGGAAATTCCACGGTGAATTCTTTTTTATCATCCACAGAAGTAACATATCTTTCTCTCGTCACCCATAACTCTAGTCTATCACCTTACAAATGCTAAACTTCTGACCGACCAACATTATGGATTTAGGCAAATCCATTCCACAGCAGATATCTTAACTGTAATCTTTGAACTTATATACCATTCACTGGACAACGCAGGTGAGGGTAGAGCCGTAGCTCTAGATATATCTAAAGCTTTTGACAGGGTATGGCATAAACTTCTCAGGAAAATCAGATCATACGGTATCACTGGACAAATACTCAACATAATTAAATCCTTCTTAGATAAGAGAAAAATCCAGGTTGTCCTCGACGGTCGTACATCTAAACAATATGATATAAATGCAGGAGTGCCTCAGGGATCTATCTTTGGACCTTTATTATTCCTAATATTCATAAATGACCTCCCTGACAAAATTGTCTGTGAGATGGGTATATATGCTGATGACACCACACTCTATAACAGACACGACAGGAAAACAAATGAACACATATCTAAAGAAATGTCAGAAACACTAGAGGATGACCTCCGATCTGTAGTGGGGACAAAAATGGATGATCACATTCAATGCTGCCAAGACTAAACTGGTTTCCTTCAATAACTACAAGAAACCTCTACCACCAATAGCAATGGCCCAAAACTCATTATTTGAAAGTACTGCTTTCAAACACCTCGGCCTAACGTTCACAGGAAACATGCGTTGGAACAATTACATTGAGAGCATTTCCAGGACCTCTGCGAAAAAGGCTCTCTCTATCGTGCTAGAAAGCTACTAAGCCCTGCATTTGCCCACGTTTAGAGTATTGTTGTCATATTTGAGCTGGTGCATCTGCTACTAGTCTCTCGCTCCTAGACACGGTTCAAAAGAGAGTCGTCAACCTGATAGGTCCTGAACTGTCATCTAAGCTTCCGCCTCTGTCCCATCGACGAGATATTGCATCCCTCTGCCTGTGTACAAGTATTTTAATGATGAAATCTCCGATGAACTGCAAGCACTTTTACCCCCTCAACCTAAATACCCCCGACAAACCCGACAAGCAGCAACATCCCACCCCTACACAGTAGAGATCCCTAGATGTAAGAGAAACTTCTACTCTAATAGTTTCTTCACAAGAACTGCTAGGTTTTAGAATACCCTTCCGGGTTCCTGCTGACATGCAGAAGTTCAAATGTAATGTGAGCAGACTTCTTGCTGCCCAACTCCCCACATTGCATCCCTGCAACTGATGGCTCCGATAGTAGCTCCCTACATCAAGGTGGCAATGTGTCTTGCTTGGAGTGAAAATGAAATAATATATATATATATATATATATATATATATATATATATATATATATATATACATATACATATATATATATGTGTGTGTGTGTGTGTGTGTGTGTGTGTGTGTTTCGTTGAAAAGTAGGAACTATCCCTGCTTATTTTTCTTTTAATCCAATTTTTCGTTTTGGCGGGACAATATACTGTAGTCGCGAACGTTTTCGACTTCCATGAGTCGTCTTCAGGCGAATGAGGAATTAAAAAATGCGTTAGTGAATTTTATTGAAATTCAATTAAAATCGTTTAAAAACATTAAAAGTACTTAAGCCTGCCTTCATATAAAACTCACCCCTTGACATTAGAGATCCATAGATGTAAGAGAGCTTTCTACTGCAATAGTTTCTTCCTCAGAACCGCTAGACTTTGGAATTCCCTTCCGGGTCCCTGCTTCCCCAACTGTACTGACATGCAGAAGTTCAAGTGTAACGTTAACCAACATGTTGCCAACTCCCTACATAGTACCTCTGTAGCTTAGGTCCCTGATAGTAGCCCTTTACATCAAAGTGGCAATGTGCTTTGCTTGGGGCGAAAATGTAAAAAAAAAAGTCTAAAGTAATTAACAATTACATTCTTCATATCGCCCTCACCGGAGATCGAACTTTCAACCTCTAGAACAGTGTCGCTTTACAATTAGTATTTTATCCATTATGCAACGGGTCCTTATGCTAATAACGCTAAAGTGGAGAACAGTAGTCTGAATAATCCAAATAATTTTATTAAAAATCAGTTAAAAATATTGAGTTTTGAGTGAATTTAATTAAATGCAATCCAATTTACTTGTGTGTCCAGATTTTTCTACGCCCTTTATTATCTCCTATTATTACGAGGGTAGTCTCAGAAGTAAAACCTTCCATTTTTTAACTTAAAACATTGAAGAACTAAGAAAATGGGATTATTACCATTAAAACGAATGACCATTTGTGCTCCAGAATTTATTTTTTTACATAGACACCACCATTCTCAATGCACTTTTGCCAGCGATGAACAACGACTATTCATGGGCGGCGGTCATGCGTGGATACGATAATCGTTACAAAAGTAAAAAAAATAATTAATTTTAAATTAATTATTAAAAAACTTCAACCGTTGAAGAGCTACAAAGGGGAGAGTAGTACTATTTAAACGAGCGCAATTTTGGTTAGTTTATATAACAATTTTTGGCACCCACGCATCTACTTATTGATGTTCATTCTGGGATATGGTATTCGTTGTCAATATAAGCACGTTAATTTAGCGATAGAATATCCCAGTTTTCAGATAACCGTTTACATCTAATCTTTTTTTTTTTTAAATCAATCAATATTTAATTTCCAAAACGTGTTTTCGTGTCAAACAACCGCGTTTTATTTCTTCATCAGGTGCGTGTCTGTGTCAAGTATGTTTTATTTCACGCCAGATGACTTTTCCGATGCGCCACACCCGATATTCAATATTCTCGTTTTTTCCATCGCGATTAAATTTTGACCATTTATCACGTGGATAATTGTCTGTAGATTTCTATGAACTTTACATGACAAGCGACCTTGTTTGCTCCAGAATTTATTTTTCTACACAATTATCACCATTCTCAATGCAATTTTGTAATGACACATCTCTGGAGTTGCTTTCTTAGAGTTACTTTCTTAGAGTCTCACATCGTCAATATCTCCAACAGAGAGATGAAAATTTTCGGTCATGAATGTATAAGTTCAGTCATCATAATAATAAAATTTACAATCCCTTTGATCCATTTGAGCAGAATAAAAAAATTGGAAGCATTATTTTTAGGACGCTTCTCGAATAACACGACAATGCATCTGGCGGAAAGCAAGAAGTTTTTAGTTTTGGGATGTAAGTACGCGCATATTTACTAATCTAAGCGTGATCAACGTAAATAAAAGCCCGTTCCATTAAAGTCATGTAACCTGATGACATCAGAGAATAAAGTACAATGACCACGATTAAGCGATAGACGACTATTACAAGGATAGTTGTTTTTTTGTTTCAATTCTCAAAGAAATTGTTGAAAGATTTATGGAGCTAGTCCAAAAGTGTCTGAATTTTCTTTTTCCGAAAGCTAAATTATTTTGCATTTGAACATGTGCAGTTAAAAGGAAGTATTTTTGGCGGGATTATATTGTAGTGAAGTTTTATTTTTTACAAGTGTATTTAATTATTAATTTTAAAATGCATCTGTTTTAAAATAATCCTTGTAAAAGTCGCCTATCGTCTAAACATGACCATCGTACTTTATTCTCTGACGTTAGCAGGTTACTTAACTTTAAAGGAAGGGCCTTCTATTTACGTTGGCTACGATTGAATAACTGATATTTCATGTTTACCTAAAATTGTTTACAGAAGTTTTAATTACGACATCGACGCCAATAAAAAGAAACGAATCTAAAAACCATTCGCGTGCGCGCAGTTTGACATGACGTAATAAACAACAAACAACCAATCAAAAGTCGGAAACATAAATCGACTTTGTCTACAGCAATGCTTTCTTTTTGTTGTTGTCGTGCCCTGCAGTGACGGATCATCAGGTGATTCGGAACTACATCATCTTCAATCATCCCGCATCGTAAAAATGTTTTCCGCTCATAAAAAATAAAACACGACAAAAAATGAAGCCAGCATGAGAAATATAAATAAAATGGTTAAACAATCATACAATGAAAACAACAAAAATGTTTTTGTTTCTTTACTTTTTATAGCAGTTCAACTTCCGGTCGTTGGATTTAAATATCAAATCTATTTTTCCATCTCTCAACCAATGGCTTAGTTTTGCATTTAATAAACCACACACACACACATACACACACACACACACACACACACACACACACACACACACACACACACACACATATATATATATATATATATATATATATATATATATATATATATATTGGTGTGAGTGTACTTATGTGTATGTAGCGGTTTCTCTCTCTCTCTCTCTTTCGCTATCTCTCTTTCTCTCTCTCTCTCTCTCTCTCTCTCTCTCTATATATATATATATATATATATATATATATATATATATATATATATAAATGGGGAAAAAAACCTGTGGCCATTTTGAGAAATTTTCAAGGTTTTGTCCCCATTTTCGGAGGACTTCCTCAGGAAACGATGGAGATGATTGATAGAAATATAATGTACCAAGATAACTGAAAAGGCGTTTTTATTTCACCAAAATGACAAAATTAGAATAATTTTGTCATTTTGGAGAAATAAAAACGTCTTTTCAGTTACCTTGATGAAAGCGTAATATATTTGGATGTTCATTTCGTTAGAGAATCGTGTAGCATTGGCGCTACACCATCATCATGTGCAAGATGATATGGGAGGATAATTGTTGCTCGTGCAGCACCCCCCTCTCCACGAAGCCAGAGGATCCACAGGAAAGGCAGTTGATATAGCTTCGCTCTGACTGCATCGAGGAGTTGCCGGTGATGACAATACCAAGTCAGGCCGAGTTAGAGACCCCATCTCCAGATTTTCTGTTCGGATTTACTCCCTTAGCCTTTCACTTGATGGAGTAATCCCGCAAAATACTGGAGGTTTTGAAACAGAGTTGGCTTCTTCTAGGGGAGCTACCATCCAAAGTGGACGAGCCCTTAACTGCTGGAAGTGACTGGTTTTAAGGCACCACTGGACTGCCTTTGCCCCTTCTCCCAGTTAGTATAAACAGTTTCGCCAGGCTTAGTAACTAAACCAGAGGAGAAGACCAGGAGCAAAACTTGTCAAAACTTATTTGAGGCATTTTTTAAGCAGAGAAAATTTATCCCCACTACTACCCTCGGTTGTGACAAAGTGGATAAATTGCTTGGTAAAATTCAGTTGCAAGTTACACTCTTCTGGAGGTTGAAGGTTCAATTGTCAGTACGAGCGATACTAAATAATACAATTTGCGAAATTTAGAACTTCTACCCAATCATAGTTGACAGAACGAGAGCATACTACCCCCATGGATTAAATAAAGAGTTCCGTTCGAAATTCCGTGCAGATTCCCGAGTTCTATATAAAAATTCACGACGGTGACAGAACGATTCCCGAGTTCGGCAAAAAGATTCCTGAGTTCGACAAGATACACCTGAAGAAGATCGGAGGTTACATTGGCTGAAACGTTGTGAAAATAATATTCAAGATGAGAACAATAGTCTGAAAAATCCAATTAATACGAATAATCAATCCTCATCTAAAAATTTCAGAAACCTGAAAAAATGTATTTTAAGTCGAAACACTTTTAATTTGTGATAATTGTTTATATATTAAATGGGTTTGCCGGAAGTTTATTAGGATTGGATCATCGGGAAAGTTCGAGTTTTTTACTATAACTTTATCATCACTATAAAAAAAAATTACCAACAACAAAGAGGTGGATAACGTGACAAGAGTCTCGTCTGTTATATTTTACATTAAGTTAATGTAGTCACATTTTTTCTTAGTATCATCTCTAACTTTATGGATGTGATGTTTCCCTGTCATTGTCTTGTTTATCAATAATCTTTCTTGTTAATTTGTTACCAGTTGAGTGATTAATACAACAAATAAAGAACAAAAAATATTATTATCCTAATCTGATTACTGACTTCGGAAATACAACAATCTTATTTGATTTTATCATTAGCCATGCAGATGACAACAAATCCAACCGCTGAGATATGAGGATAAAAAGATAGAAATAAGACCTGCCTTTTCATAGATACAAATATTTGCTGATAATGTTTCGCGTGAAATATTTCAGAAACCATCAAAGTACAAAACTCTTGAGATAGAAAAAAGAGAGGAATATGGCGCGTGTGTATCACGTGACAATGCGAGTATCGTGTGCATTTACTCGACTTTATCAATGCCGGTGGGGTGGAGACAATGACTTTATCAATGCCGGTGGGGTGGGGACAATGACTTTATCAATGCCGGTGGGGTGGGGACAATGAATACGGAGATAAAACTGGTGGATTGATAACATGTGTTTCACCAACAAAATGGGATACTTACAAAGTTGTGAAGGGTGTTTTTCTAGAAGTGGCGAACTTTAAATTGACAACTATTTTCTTTTATTGCAGAGTTTACAACTATCAAATATTTCAGCTTGGTTTGGCAATTCATTATGAACTGACTTGCAATCAAGCATCATTTGCAAATTTTGCAAATTTATTTTGAAATCCATGATTCAGTTCGAACAACACATCGTGTATTACGTGAGTTTTATGGTGTTTATTATCAACCATCAGAACGATTAATTGAAGAAAATATGAATCGTATTTTGCACGATGTTCACTTTGAATGATAGTGCGCACCTTGTAAGATGTCATTCAGTGCGCACATAACAACCAATTGCTGAAATACAACATAGTGTTGATGCTGCAAATGTGTCAATTCGTCAACATGCTCATCAATTAAACTTGTGCCCATCAAGATTGTTGCGTAAAGAGCTTGCATTGCATGTTTCAAAAATTCAAATTGTGCAGGAATTGAAGGCAAAAGATCATCGTTTATGTCGAGCATTTAATGAATTGGACGAAGGAAACATTTGCCATTGATCGACAATTTCCTTTCAAAGTTTTCTTCAGTCATGAAGCACACGTTTGGTTAAATGACTTGGCAATAAATACGATTGTCAAACTACTACCCAGTAGATATCTCACTGCTGATGAAATTCTCTACCTATAAAAGAGCCAGGTACGCCCAAGGATGGAGTACTGTTGCCACATCTGGGCAGGGGCTGCTAGAAAGAACTTATCCTGCCTTGATAGAGTTCAAAATAGATTCGTAGCCTCGTAGGGGATGTCCTTTTCTCTTCCCTGCAACCTCTATCTCAGAGAAGAGATGTTGCGAGTCTGTCTCTGCTTTATCGTTATTTTCATGGCAAGTGCTCGGCTGAGCTCCAATCTATGGTCCCCCCTTCCCAGACTTTCACAAGAAACACCCATCTAGCAGAAAAAAACTATCACTAATTACCCGCACTCTTTATCTGTGCCTAAACCTAAACGTAGATTCCATGAACAAACCTTCTTTCGTAGAACTGCACGTCTATGGAATTGTCTTCCGTTTTTCTGCT
The DNA here is from genome assembly GCF_053919585.1 of Euprymna scolopes. Classification (NCBI taxonomy): domain Eukaryota; kingdom Metazoa; phylum Mollusca; class Cephalopoda; order Sepiida; family Sepiolidae; genus Euprymna; species Euprymna scolopes. The sequence continues at coordinate 202,779,010 of NC_136483.1, forward strand.
TTCCAGCTGACTACAATATGATTGTTTTCAAGTCTAACGTAAACAAGTTTTTGATGAACCGTTCCATATAAGTTAACAAATTTACCGAATTTCCATTATATTGTTCAATTTCTACTGTACAACCCTTATCCTCGAGTGGCCTCTTGGCTTTGATAAGTGGCGATGCCTATGCAAAAAACAAGCTATGATTGAAACAGTATTGCATTCAGAAAACATGAGTATTTCGTTCACTTTGGAATCATTACTCAATATGTTTTCAAAGGTGAGGATGGTACAAACACTCAACGGTGATACAAAAAAACTGGTTACCAACTTTTTCGTGCCTCAACTGGAAGGCATTAATATTGCAGACATGTGGATTTTTGCAGGAAGAGGCCACATGCCACACAGCGCGCGATACGATCAATTTACCGAGAGAAACATTTAATGAACAAATAATTTAACGAAATGGTCCTGTCAGCTGGCCACCTTGTTCGTGCAATTTAACGCCATTAGATTATTTTCTATGGGAATATGTAAACTCTCATGTCTACGCTGATAAACTAGTTACAATAGACCACTTGGAAGACAATATTCGTTAATGCCGAAATGCAGTCTAATTTAATGTGTAGAGTTTGTGAAAATTCGACTTCTAGATTATGTCGTATACACACGAGCTGTGGGTGAGGGGCAATTTAAATTATAAATGCTAAAAATTACTCTTTGGAATAAACAACATATTTTTTGTGATTTATTTTAATTTAAAAACACCCTTTAGATTGGCCTAACTTTTGTTTATGCGTTCTTCTTCTTCTTCTTCTTCTTCTTCTTCTTGACAATAACAATAATAATAATAATAATAATTATTATTATTATTATTATCATTATTATTATTACCACATCACTACCCCCCACCCCAAAAGGCGATACCGAATGGCCAAGTAGAGTCAAGGAGGAAGGAAAGACCGAGGAGAGAGCACTGATCAGACCTCCGCTGGATAAGCACGAAGAAAACTAGGGCCTTGGGGAGACCTATTGCCACTCAAATTCCAGTGAAGCTCAATAGTTGCTGCCAATGAAAAACCAATGGCAAATAGCTGTTGCAATAATGCAAAGTATTAAATAATATTTAAGAAATCAATAGCGACAGCTAAGAGAGAATTTACGGAAACCACTAAAAAATGCATCGAAGCACAAAAACTAGGAACTCGAGACTTCTGGAAAATCTACAACAGTGTAGTAAATAATGGGCAATCAACAATTCCCCCACTAACCAACAATCACGAGGTTGTCTCCTCAGCAACCGAGAAGGCTAACATGCTTGCCAGTCGGTTTGCCTCAAACTCCACACTGGATCCATCCAACCACCCCCTACCTGACTTTCCTATGCGGACAGACGCCACGCTAGACGATCTGAAAATCACCCCTGCTCAGGTGCATGCTATCATAAAAAACCTTGACACTTCAAAAACATCCCAGCTGTGTTATTAAAAAAATGCTCAGCCGAAGTAGCTCCAGTCCTCTCCAAACTCTACAACAAATGCCTTAATGAATCATGCTTTCCAGGCTGTTGGAAAACTGCTTCTGGCGAAAGGACTGACCCATTAAATTATCGCCCCATTAGCCTCCTCCACTTTTTGCCAAAATATTTGAGACCATAATTAACCATGCTCTAGTCCAGCACCTTACAGATGCTAAACTTCTGACTGACAAACAGTATGGATTTAGACAAGCCCGTTCCACAGCAGACATCCTAACTGTAATCTCTGAACGTATATACCATTCACTGGACAAAGCTGAGGAGGGCAGAGCGGTAACTGTAGATATATCTAAGACTTTTGACAGGGTATGGCATGGGGGTCTCCTCAGGAAAATTAGATCATACGGTATCACTGGTAGAATACTTAACATAATTAAATCGTTCTTAGATAAGAGAAAAATCCAGGTTGTCCTCGACGGTCGTACATCTAAACAATATGATATAAATGCGGGAGTGCCTCAGGGTTCTATCCCTGGACCTCTATTGTTACTAATATTCATAAATGACCTCCCCGACAAAACTGCCTCTGAGATAGGTATATATGCTGATGACACTACACTCTATAACAGGCACGACAGGAAGACGAATGAACACATTTCTAAAGAAATGGCAGAAACACTAGAGGATGACTTCCGATCTGTAGTGGAATGGGGACATAAATGGATGGTCACATTCAATGCTGCCAAGACTAAACTAGTTTCATTCAATAATTACAAGAAACCCTCAATACCACCTATAGCAATAGCCAACGACTCTTTATCTGAGAGTACATCTTTCAAACTCCTTGGCCTAACGTTCACAGGAAACATGAGTTGGAACAATTACATTGAAAGCATTGCCAGGGCCGCTGCAAGAAAGGTGGGCTCTCTCTACCGTGCTAGAAAACTACTAACACCCGAAAGTATCCTGTACCTCTATAAGGCCACCATTCGTCCATGTATGGAGTATTGCTGTCATATTTGGGCTGGTGCCTCTGCTACTAGTCTCTTGCTCCTTGACAGGGTTCAAAAGAGAGTCGCAAACCTGATAGGCGCTGAACTGCTATTTAAGCTTCAGCCTCTGTCCCATCGACGAAATGTTGCATCCCTCTGCCTGTTCTACAAGTATTATAATGGTGAATGCTCTGATGAACTGCAAGCACTTGTGCCCCCACGACGTGAGTACCCTCGACAAACCCAACATGCTGCTAAATCCCACCCCCACACTGTAGAGATCCCTAGATGTAAAATATCTTTCTACTTCAATAGTTTCTTCCCCAGAACCGCCAGACTTTGGAATTCCATTCCAGGTCCCTGCTTCCCCAACAGTACTGACGTGCAGAAGTTCAAGTGTAACGTGAACCGACATCTTCCTGCCCAAATCCTTACATAGTACCCCGGTAGTTGTTGCCCCTGATAGTAGCCCCTACACCAAAGTGGCAATTTGCATTGTTTGGGGTGAAAATGTAATAATAAAAAAAAAAAATTTATTTGCAAATGTTATCGAAAGAGGTGGAGAGTACTGGAAATCTGGAAATCTGGGAAGACTTGTTGTCACTCAGATTCCAGGGAATACCACAGGCTGTTTTCAAGGAGAGATCTTTGGCGACCTGTGTGAAAGCTCCTTGTGAGGCAATAATCATAGCAACAACAACAACAACAACAACAATAAAAACAATAATAATAATGATAATAATAATAATAATAATAATAATTATTAATATTATTATTATTATTATTATTATTCCAACATTTATTAATATCAACCAAGTAAAATAAACTACTTTAAAAAGATCAATGTAAAAACTAATTTAACAACAAAATTAAATCCAATTTCTTTTTTTTTAAATAAGTCATGTACATCATTTGTCGATAATTAAGAAAAAAATAATCGATTACTTAGTGATCTTTCAAAATTATCGATTAGAGAGTCAAATCGACATTAAATTAAATGATTGAAAATCTTGAAGTTATTTGCATCCAATAATTTTATAAATGCTGGACACATGCTTAGCATAATTAAATCTTCTTAAATGAGAGAAGAATCCAGGCCTCGATGGGTGTATTATATAAACGCGGGTGTACTTCAGGGATCGATCCTTGGACCTTTATTGTTTCTGATATTCATAAATGACTTACCTGATAAAATTGTCTCTGAGATGGGTATATTTGACGACGATACTACGCTCTATAGCAGGCACGGGGGGGGAAACTAATGAGCATATGGCGGTAATGGCGGAAACCGTAGAGGAAGACCTTCAGTCTATAGTGGAATGGAATCAAAAATGGATGGTAACGTAAAAAGCTGCGATACCAAGACTCGTTTCCTTTAATAATTACATGAAGCCTTACCAACCACTAATCGCTATGGCTAAAGATACATTACCTAAAAGTACTTCATTCAAACTCCTTGGCTTAACGTTCACAGTTGGAATAGATACATCGAGATCATTGCCAAGGCTGCTGCAAAGAAGGTGGGCTCTCTCTACCGTGCTAGAAAGTTACTTACGCCTGAAATTATCCTGTACCTCTACAAAGCCACTATTCGCCCATGTATGGAGTACTGTTGTCACATTTGGGCTGGTGCATCTGCTGCTTGTCTCTTACTCCTGGACAAGGTCCAAAAAGGGAGTCGCCAACCTGATAAGTCCCGAACTGTCATCTAAGCTTCAGCCCCTGTCCCATCTTAATGGTAGATGCTCTGACGGACTTCAAGCCTTTGTACCCCCGACGAAAATACCCTCGACAAACTCGACAAGCAGCAAAATCTCACCCCTACATAGTAGAAATCCCTAGATGCCAGAAAACCTTCTACTCTAATAGCTTCTTCCCCAGAACTGCTAGACTTTGGAATTCTTTTCCGGTTTACTGCTTCCCCAACTGTACTGACATGCAGAAGTTCAAGTGTAATGTTGCTGCTAAACTCCCTACATAGTACCCCAGGAACTTAGGTTCTTGATAGTATCCCCCTACATCAAAGTGGCAATGTGCCTTGTTTGGGGTGAAAATGGAATAATAACATAAATAAAAATTAAAATCACGTTGAAGAAGTGATAGTGAGTAGGAAAGATATCTGGTGGAAATGACACGTGAGACAAAATTACAATTGCCTTTCCCGTGATCCTCTTTTAAACAATGCGGGAATCTTGGTCCCAAAATACTTAAAAAAAAATAACAAGACAACGAAAACAATTTCAAATTAAAACTAACAGGACTAAAAATAATGGGTTCAAAAGTGTCAATTTTATGGAGTTGAAAATAATATCAATGGGGGTTTATAAGTTCTGAACTTTAATCGCATTTTCAAATCAAAACAACTTAGTGTGACTATGATTCAAATCAGAGATAAAAAAAAAAAGGATGAATGAAGTTTATAAGAAAAAACATAAATTTCTGATGACGACCGACACAGGGAAGGTGACGGTGGCGAAATGGTTAACGACACGGACTGACCACCTGACTGTGTTAAGTTCAAATCAAGTTCGTTTCACAGAAAAAACTTTCACTTAGGATGTCGGCAACCTTCACGTAGTCCCTCTCCTAAGTACCCCTTGTCTTTCTAGAAAGAATTCTTTCTAGAAAGATATCGTAAAAACAAATGCCACATGAGCTAAATAGCTAGTCTATATAATAATACGCTAAAACATCGTGCGTAATATATATATATATATACACTCAATATGGTTTCCGTTCTGCTAGATCTACAGCAGATGTCCTTACAGTTATATCGCATAGGATTAGCAAATCTCTCGACGGTGGCAATCTTTCTAGGGCAATTGCTCTTGACATATCTAAAGCCTTTGATAGGGTATGGCATAAAGGTTTACTTCATAAGATCGCTAGCTATGGTATAGCTGGAAAAGTCTTCTCAATTATTAAATCATTTCTTTCTGATAGGTTCATAAGAGTAGTAGTTGAGGGGCAAAAATCAGAAGCTCTCAGTATTAATGCCGGTGTCCCTCAGGGATCCATCCTGGGCCCAACTCTTTTCCTGATCTACATTAATGATCTTCCAAATCATATCCTTACATCATTTGTAGACATTTATGCTGACGACACTACCATTTATGGTACCACATCTAAGACAGTAAACGAGCAAGTACTCTCCAATTCTCTCTCCTCTGATCTTGAGCATGTAGTACAATGGGGAAAGGAGTGGCTGGTTACTTTTAATGCATCTAAAACCAAGCTTCTCTCTTTACATCATCAACATTTTAATCCACATTTGTCATCAATTGAAATGAATGGCTCTCGTCTTCAGGAGGCCTCAAGTTTTGACAAGCTTCTGGGCTTGACCATTACTCCTGATCTTAAATGGAACACGTATATCAAATCTGTTGCCAAGGCCGCTGGAAAAATGGTGGGATCTTTCTATCGATCCAGTAGATATCTCACTGCTGATGCTATTCTCTATCTATATAAGAGCCAGGTACGTCCAAGGATGGAATACTGTTGCCACATCTGGGCAGGAGCTGCTAGAAAGGACTTGTCCTGCCTTGATAGAGTTCAAAATAGACTTCGTAGCCTCGTAGGAGATGTCCTTTTCTCCTCCTTACAACCTCTATCTCACAGAAGAGATGTTGCGAGTTTGTCTCTGATGTATCGTTATTTTCATGGAAAGTGTTCAACTGAGCTTCAATCTATGGTCCCCCCTCGTCAAACTTTCACAAGAAACACTCGTCTAGCTGTAAACACTATCAATAATTTCCCCCACTCTTTATCTGTGCCTAAACCTAAACATAGATTCCATGAACAAAGCTTCTTTCTTAGAACTGCACGCCTGTGGAATTGTCTTCCGTTTTCCTGCTTTCCAGCTGACTACAATATGGTTGTGTTCAAGTCTAAGGTAAATAAGTTCTTGATGAGCCGTTCCATATAAGTTATTAAATTTACCAAATTTTCATTACTAATGATTACTATATTGACCAACTTCTACTGTACACTCTTTAACCCTTATCCTTGAGTGGCCTCTGGGCCTTGATAATGTGGTGATGCCTTTGTAAAAAAAAAAAAAAAAAAAAAAAAAAAAAAATATATATATATACAGAGAAAGAGAAAGAGAGAGAAGAGCTTTAGAAAGTTATGATAATGTAAGAAATGAAAATATATCCATGTTGAAAAGGACGACAAAAACTAAGTGTGTGTGTTTTTTTTTTTAAATAAATCTTACTTTTCTAGTCAAACTTCTACAAAGTGATTGGACGTGTGCGACGGTATTCCATAACATATTTCAAGGTAAAACCTCTTTTTCAAATATGGTGTCTTTTAAATCTTCTAAAAATTTACGCAGATTTAAGTTATCATAACGCTGTTTCTGTATTTAGAAGATTTTTTTCTCTTACACCATAGAGAATCACGTTTAGCGATAAAAATATTATTTAAAACTTAAGCATAATGAACGTGTCGACGGGAGAAAAATATTTTTGAAATGGACGTATCTACAACTACTGACAGAAAAACATCATTAATTAAAAGGAAATTATTTTCTTACTAAATTTCAATAGTAGAGAAATAGAATTGAATGCAAAAATTGTTCATTAAAATTGACATGCTTTAATTTCTTCAAATACATTTTTAATTCCTTTAGAAAAACTTAACGAAATGAAAATATTTAAAAAAAAAAATGCGTACAAACATTACATATAAGGTTTATCTGAATTAATTGCTCGATCTGAAAGAGAATAGTACATATTTAATCATGCATCTGTTTTAATAATCAAATAATCTAATTTTACTTTTATTTAATTTTCTTTACAAAGTTCGGTAAAAGTTATAGATAAAAATTATCGATCGGGAAATGAAACATCTCAATAGGCACAATTACTTCATTTATTGTGTTCGATGTGTAGGCGATCAAATTGTATGGGAATCAGGAAAGATAAAAAAGAACGAGGATTTCAACCAATCAGAAGCAAAGGTTTACTAATCTCCAATACAATCATCATTAGGGCTATGACAACAGAATATTCTTTTCATTATTTTGACTCTCGCGTATATATTCGACACAGTTAATCAACCGAGAAGCACACCACTTTACATAAAAGCATGTAAGATATCATCGGATACACACTCGAGAGTCAAAACAATGAAAATAATATGCCTAATACTTATATCGTATGAATCCAAAATATCTATTGTTGGCATTGGTTGCCTTGATATTTTTCTAGTCAGAATTTTTTCTAGAAAGACATCGGAGATAACGTGAGGAACCACACGAAGGTTACGAATACCACGAAGTGAAAGTGAGTTTTGTGGAACGAACTGGATTCGAACTTGGGATAACTAGAATGTCAGTTTGTGTCATTAACCATTGAACTATGACAACCTCCCAACGCTATCTACTGAATTGATCGTTCATTGTTGGTGTTCTATCATTTTCGTATCATCCTACTAACAATTTTACTAACAGATTTTGACCAATTCAAACAGAACAAAAAGTCAACTTGATAGTCTTCATCTTTCATAAAACGTTTCACTTTCATAAACGTTTTAACAGTCAATCATGGAACGTTGGATTTCATTAATAACACTTACTGATACATTATTTTGGAGGATGACTGGATCGATTCAGTTGTTTTTTTTTTTCTAAAAGTTTAATTCACAGCAAACAAAACGTACTGCGAATTGGACGGTAGGAGCTATTATGTGGGGGTTTGAGCAGCGAGATGGACATCAGGGGCTATTATGTGGGGTTATGCATACGAGGCACTAATGTGAGATGTCTGCTCGTATGAGAGAAGGAAGAGAAATAGAAATACGTCGTTCATTGTCCTAGACAGGAAACAACGGCAAACATTGGGTATCTTTGGTGAGTCGTTGTGATTGTAGTTTTCTGCCCTGCAAATAAACAGAACAAAATATGAAAGCCAGCCGATAGAAAAAGCCTATATACTTCTGGAGCATTTTAGGTTTGTAAATAGGATACTTTGTTCGAGCCATCATTGCATGAAGGTTTTTGACCAGAATCAGGTACTTACAAGAATGATCATTGTTAAAGTGGTCCTCTGGAACCGATAGCGTTCGAACTTGACACGCCCATGTTGTCAGCCCACGTCAGTATCCACCTCAACACCGCCACCTCCATCAACGTGATCAATACAGATTAGTCAGGAATATTTTTAGATCCTGCAGACTAAAATCCTGTGCTTATTCTAGACTAAAACCAATCAAGAATCGATCTGTTTTAATCTATCGGTAAATTTGAAACAGATTAAGTTAGGGCAGGTGTCGGAGAAGATGTGTTCTGTTTGAAGAGAATACAGACATGAAAATCGATATTCGAAAAATTAATTGAAAATCATTTTTTTTTACATAAAAGAAAATCAGCAAAAAATTTCTTCGCTTTTTAAAGCAATTACACAATTTAACTATTTGCTTAAATCGGTGTTCTGTCTTTGATTAATGTTTTCTTTTTACTGAGGTGTCATCATATATCAAGGCCCAAATGCCACTCGAGGATAAGGGTCAAATGAGTTTCAAGTGGACGGTGAGACAACACGGAAATAATTGCTAATGATAATGGAGGTCTTATTATTTAAGGGCTCCATAGTCCTTGAGCCTCTGGGGGAGGGTCATAGGCCATCAACAACTTTTGTAGATGCTTTTGTAGCGAGCGGTTCTTTTTACAGGGTGAGGGTGCTGGCCCCACGCTCAGCCTTCCCAGAAGGTACATACAGCACCTAGCCTTCCCAAATGGTCACCCATCTGGTACTGGCCAGGCTCAACGTTGCTTAACTTCGGTGATCTGGTGAGAACCGGTGTGTCAACGTGATTGTGCCGTACTATTTAAGGGCTGCTCAACAAGAATTTGTTTACATTGGAATTGAAAACGACCATGTTGCAGTCAGCTGAGAAGCAATTGCTCGATGAAGGGATGGGATTTTGCTGCTTGTCGATTTAGGCAGAGGAATTTACGTCGAGGGGGAACAAATGCTACAAGTTCAAAGACGACCATGTTGTCAGCTGAAAGCAAAAAAAAAAAAAAAAAAAAATGCCTGGCATCGTATTCCACTGACGAACAGTTCCGTGAAAGAAACTTTGTTCATGGAGGTTTCATTTGGTTTTAGGTTAGTGAACATAGAGATAGATAGATAGATAGATAGATAGATAGATAGAAAGGGAGAGCGAAAGAGAAACTATTAACAATTGTTGTAGTTTGTCATGAATGTTTTACACGAGGGGCCATAGATCAGAGCTCAGTCAAGCATTTGACATGAAAATAACAACACAGCAGAGAGAGAGAGAGAGAGAGAGAGAGAGAGAGAGAGAGACTAGAAACATTTCTGTGAGAATGGGCAGTGAGTAGAAGAACAGGGCTTCGCCCTAAGATTTCAAAGTTGGTTTTGTATCCTGTCAATTTAAGAAACGATAGTCTGAGTAGGTGTCAATAGTACTCCATCTTAGGATGCATTTGGCTATTATGAAGAGCCTTCAATAAGTTTCCAGACTTTTTTTGCATGAGCCCTTTTATTGATAGTACACGCATGAAACTCTACTTCCTCATCGAAGTAATCTTCTCCGGCTGCAGTGCATTTGTTGTATCGTTCCAACAACTTCTAGAAGCCCCCATGGAAGTCCTCTTGTGTGAGCATGTCAATGATCCTCGTCACAGACTCTTTCATCTCTTCACTTGTCTCATAAAGACAGTTTTCTTGAGTTGAGAGAATAACCAAAAGCCACAGGGAGCAAAGTCTGGACTATAGAAAGGGTGAGGAACTATTTTGACGGCCATCTTGATCAAATAATCTGTGACAAAGATGGAGTTGTGAACTTCCACCTCTTCAGTTTCTCGCGAATAATTGTGTGTACAGTTCCACACATGACGGCCATTATCCATGTAATTCTTTATTTGGCCAATCAACTCTTGTGTTCTTACTTCCTTACTCTTCCCACACATCTCATCAACTCTCATAGACTCTCGGCCTTCCTTGAATCTCTTATACCACTCACAGACTAATGCTCGATTTATGCAAGATGACCCAAAAGCAGTCCAAAGCATTCCATACGTTTCTGTATCGTTTTTTCCAAGTTTAAAACAGAATTTTATTGCATATCGTTCATCTAAAATGTTCTCACGTCCAAATTTCAGTTTTGAAATTCACCAGCTGTGACGATTAGCCTTTAGTAGGGTGTATTCCAATTCCTGCTGTAGCTGTTCATTTGAACCTGTAAGCATAAAAATTAGTCAGTCATTTTTATAAGATGGATAGTAATAACATAGTGAATTTTCAATGCACATATACACACAGACAATTTTAAATTGCTGCAACAAACAGTCTGAAAATTTATTGAACGCATCACATATATAGAAAGAAGAATGCGCCAGCAGTTAAATACTTTCTTTAGCGGTAAAACGTGGGGGGGGGGGATTGTGGTCTCGACATAAAAAACTCTCGTTTCAAACACAAATAATATGACTAACACATTAACAACAAAAAAAATAAAAAACACAAAAACTATTCATAAAAAAATGACCATTATCATAATCTGCGTTTATTTTTTAGTGATATATTAGTGCATTTGTTTCGTCTTTGTAAAAGTGAGAAATAGTGTGACGAACTGAGTTGTAGTTAGAGGAGACAAGCTCCAAGGATAGAAATTATGAGAATAAAAAAGTTTTCCGACATCCAGGGATCTTTACAATGAAGAGGTGTGATTTTGCTGCTAATCGGTGTGGCTAGAATTAGTTTCGTTGAACGGCGATAAGCGCTATAAGTTCGTCGGAGCACATTCCGCGGAAGTATTTGTTCATGCCAGATTTTGTTAAAGGTCTTCGATACACCAAGCACTGCCGTTGTAGCTTCACCCGCCTTCTTCAGTGTATGGTATGCATCCAGAAATGACTGTATATTTGCAGTAGAACGACGTTGCTTAAATCTATTTTGTGCATCAGAAAATAGTTTAACATATTCACTAAATTAATTATATGCACGAAGACGAAAAGGAAACTTACGATGCAAGAATTTTAAAGGCAGCAAAATGTTTACTCGAATAAAACAAAGCTGTATGACAATGTAATATGAAAACAGTGAATGTATGAAGACCACTAAACCTGTCCTTGCGATAATGATGTTCCGTTCTTGTTAGGTTCTTACATCAAGTGGCTTTATGTCTTGTCTGGAGTGATTTCCACGAAAAAGGTTTCCCTGAAAAGTAGCAATGTTGTATTATGATGTGTTAATCAATGTCCACATACCCGAGTTGTACATGAAAATACTTTGGATTTATATTGCAAACTAGCAGGGAGACCTGACGTTGTCCAGGATTGAATGAGGATCAATTAATTCTCCACATTAACAATGCTTTTATTCTCATCGAAATTGGCCATTTGTCAATCAAATCGATTAATTATCTGCTCAAGTCAGAGAGGGAGCTCACATGCCTTCCCGCACTGATTATTTTTATTTATTTATTTTTTTTTACATTTTCACACCAAACAAGGCACACTGCCACTTTGATGTAAGGGGCTACTATCAAGAACCTAAGTTACAGGAGTACTATGTAGGGATTTTAGCAGCAAGATGTCGGTTCACGTTACACTTGAACTTCTGCATGTCAGTACAGTTGGGAAAGCAGGGATCTGGAAGGGAATTCCAAAGTCTAGCAGTTCTGGGGAAGAAACAACTGGAGTAGAAGGCTCTCTTACACCTAGGGATCTCAACTGTGAAGGGGTGGGATTTTGCTGCTTGTCGGGTTTGTCGAGGGTATTTACGTCGAGGGGGTACACGTGCTTGCAGTTCATTGGAGCATTCACCGTTAAAGTACTTGTAGAACAGGCAGAGGGATGCTACATTTCCTCGATGGGACAGAGGCGGAAGCTTAGATAACAGTTCAGGACCTATCAGGTTGGCGACTCTCTTTTGAACCTTGTCTAGGAGTGAGACACTAGTAGCAGATGCACCAGCTCAAATATGACAACAATACTCCATACATGGACGAATGGTGGCCTTATCGAGGTACAGGATACTTTCGGGTGTTAGTAACTTTCTAACATGGTAGAGAATCTACCTTTTTCGCAGGTGTCCTGGCAATGCTCTCAATGTAATTGTTCCAACGCATGTTTCCTGTGAACGTTAGGCCGAGGATTTTGAAATATGTACTTTCAGATAAAGAGTCATTGGCCATTGCTATTGGTGGTAGAGAAGGTTTCTTGTAGTTATTGAAGGAAACCAGTTTAGTCTTGGCAGCATTGAATGTGACCATCCATTTTTGTCCCCATTCCTCTACAGATTGGAGGTCGTCCTCTAGTATTTTTTTTTTTTTTAATTACATTTTCACCCCAAACAAGGCAAATTGCCACTTTGGTGTAGGGGGCTACTATCAGGGGCAACAACTACTGGGGTACTATGTAGGGATTTGGGCAGCAAGGTGTCGGTTCATGTTACACTTGAACTTCTGCACGTCAGTACTGTTGGGGAAGCAGGGACCTGGAATGGAATTCCAGAGTCTAGCGGTTCTGGGGAAGAAACTATTGGAGTAAAAAGATCTTTTACATCTAGGGATCTCTACAGTGTGAGGGTGGGATTTAGCAGCCTGTCGGGTTTGTCGAGGATGCTCACGTCGTGGGGGCACAAGTGATTGCAGTTCGTCAGAGCATTCACCATTAAAATACTTGTAGAAAAGGCAGAGGGATGCAACATTTCGTCGATGGGACAGAGGCTGAAGCTTAGATGCCAGTTCATGGCCTATCAGGTTTGCGACTCTCTTTTGAACCTTGTCAAGGAGCGAGAGACTAGTAGCTGATGCACCAGCCCAGATGTGGCAGCAATACTCCATACATGGGCGAATGGTGGCCTTATAGAGGTACAGGATACTTTCGGGTGTTAGTAGTTTTCTAGCACGGTAGAGAGAGCCCACCTTTCTTGCAGCGGCCCTGGCAATGCCTTCAATGTAATTGTTCCAACTCATGTTTCCTGTGAACGTTAGGCCAAGGAGTTTGAAAGATGGACTCTCAGATAAAGAGTCGTTGACCATTGATATGGGTGGTAGAGAGGGTTTCTTGTAATTATTGAATGAAACTAGTTTAGTCTTGACAGCATTGAATGCGACCATCCACTTTTGTCCCCATTCCACTACAGATTGGAGGTCTTCCTCTAGTGTTTCTGCCATTTCTTTAGATTTGTGTTCCTTTGTTTTCCTGTCGTGTCTGTTATAGAGCGTGGTGTCATCAGCATATATACCCATCTCACAGACAATTTTGTCAGGGAGGTCATTTATGAATATTAGGAATAATAGAGGTCCAACGATAGACCCCTGAGGCACTCCCGCATTTATATCATATTGTTTAGATGTACGATCATCGAGGACAACCTGGATTTTTCTCTTATCTAAGAAGGATGTAGCTCACAAAACATTGTAGTCTTTATTTCACTGTAGAGAACTTACTGTTGATTTTATAAAATTATTTTATTTTTGCTCGAATTAATTTTAAAATCCAAAAGTCAAGTATTATAGTTCAATTGTGCTTTAAACAGAACCATTAATTTCGAGCATGCACGCTGGGCCCTTCTACTTTTTAAGTGATAAAACTTCTCAAATGCACTTGTGATATTAGGCTGTATAAAAGTGTTAACTTTGGTCAAAATCAGACAGTCCCTTATTTAATGGTATTTTCTTAATTATCAATTTTCGATACTTATTGGAAGCATTACGATACAAAATCTATCTAAGAACATTCCCAGACATATAAAGTACATTTGTGTAGCATTTAAAAAAATCAGCCCAGCCGTTTTGAATTCTATAGGGAACTAACTTACACACATACACACAAACACACACACATACACACACATACACACATACACACAGACATACTCACAGACGTACACACAGACATACACACAGACGTACACACAGACGTACACACAATGTGCCTTTTATATATAAGTAAAGATACTTTCACGTGCTTGCAATTGAAGATAGGTTTATAATATTCTCTTTTTTCTTTTTGTGTTTTCCTCTGTGTCTAGCATTACATTTTTCACAAGAATCTATTGATGTGATGTCATCGTCTTGTATCTAAATAATCCTTCTTGCAGCATGACTTGTACACGTAGTGATTAGTACAATAAAAGTGAACATAAATATTATTATTTCAATCCTATTACTGACTTCGGAAACACAACCATCTTATTTGATTTTATTATTACTTGTTGAGAGCAAAAGAAAAAAAAAAAAAAATAGCCAACCGCTGAGGTAAAGAGAAGACAATGGGGCAAGAATTGTGAAGACAACGATCATTTTGAAAACCACTTCTAGACCATTTCTAATCTATCAGGTAAGCAACATTTGCTATTAAGTTCAAAGAGAACAATGACCCTCAGCTCAGTTGAGTATTTCTATATTTTTTGTATCATTTCTCGATGCCTCCTCATGTTTAAGGATGAGACTTCTAAATTGTGTAAACCATTTTTTTTTTGCATTCTTTCATTTGGCCATTATTCTCCTTTCAATCTGTGTGAATGTTCCGAGTTGTTTCGGATATAAAATTAACTTTTTTAAAACTCATAAAGCATTATATGTCGATTATACTTTTTAACTCGTTCAAAAATGGGCAAAAGTTACAGTCCGTGAAATAGAATCAATGCTTTATGTCAAATTGATGGTTGTAATACGATTAAATTTGTACTCATTTTTGTCATTAAACACTAATCCCTATAACTCCTATTAATCTCTAAATGTGCATCGAACAGATACCATAATCATTAGTTCGCTGCAACCTATCATAACAAAGATTCATAAAAATTTCACCCAGGTCGCCGCAGTAATTTCAGAGAAAAAGTGGAACTTAAATACTAATCCTATGAATCCCTATTAATCCGTAACTGTGAATTGACCGGATACCATAATAGTTTGTTTCACGTTATAACAAAGGCCATTACACGATTTCAGCTAGATCAACCTAGTAGTTTTCGAGAAACAGTGGGACTTGATTTATCAATCCCTATCAATATCTAACGGTGCATCGAACGGATACCATAATACTTGGTTCGCTGCACCATGTAATAACAAAGGTTCATGCACAATTTCAGCTAAACCGGCGCAGTAGTTTCTGAGAAAAAGTGAAACAGACAGACAAACAGACAAACAGACTAGAAAAATACAACATAGAAATAATACTTGGGTCAAGTTATGTGTGGGAATTTTTAACAGTGAAATTATTTATTCATTTTTTTTTTTTTTTGTGAAATAAAAATTGAATAAATCATTTCTCGTTATTGATTTGGGACACTTGTTTCAAAAACTTCCCTTAACTTTACTTAAAACTTACCTCAAACGTTTGATTTCATTTTCTATGATCTTTATTTTTATAAACTTGAATTTTATATATTTCTTTGTTTTTTTTTCTTTTTAATTTTTTCGTTTCTTCCCGTTTTAATTCGTTTTCCACATTTTTTTGCTTTTCTCTTTCTTTTTTTGCTTTTCTTTATCTTTTTTTGCTTTTCTTTTTCTTTTTTTTCTTTTCTCTTTCTTTTTTTGCTTTTCTTTATCTTTTTTTGCTTTTCTTTATCTTTTTTTTGCTTTTCTTTTTCTTTTTTTTCTTTTCTCTTTCTTTTTTTGCTTTTCTTTATCTTTTTTTTCTTTTCTTTATCTTTTTTTTGCTTTTCTTTTTCTTTTTTTTCTTTTCTCTTTCTTTTTTTGCTTTTCTTTATCTTTTTTTGCTTTTCTTTATCTTTTTTTGCTTTTCTTTTTCTTTTTTTTCTTTTCTCTTTCTTTTTTTGCTTTTCTTTATCTTTTTTTGCTTTTCTTTATCTTTTTTTGCTTTTCTTTTTCTTTTTTTTCTTTTCTCTTTCTTTTTTTGCTTTTCTTTATCTTTTTTTTCTTTTCTTTATCTTTTTTTTGCTTTTCTTTTTCTTTTTTTTCTTTTCTCTTTCTTTTTTTGCTTTTCTTTATCTTTTTTTTCTTTTCTTTATCTTTTTTTTGCTTTTCTTTTTCTTTTTTTTCTTTTCTCTTTCTTTTTTTGCTTTTCTTTATCTTTTTTTTCTTTTCTTTATCTTTTTTTTTGCTTTTCTTTTTCTTTTTTTTCTTTTCTCTTTCTTTTTTTGCTTTTCTTTATCTTTTTTTGCTTTTCTTTATCTTTTTTTTGCTTTTCTTTTTCTTTTTTTTCTTTTCTCTTTCTTTTTTTGCTTTTCTTTATCTTTTTTTGCTTTTCTTTATCTTTTTTTGCTTTTCTTTTTCTTTTTTTTCTTTTCTCTTTCTTTTTTTGCTTTTCTTTATCTTTTTTTGCTTTTCTTTATCTTTTTTTTGCTTTTCTTTTTCTTTTTTTTTCTTTTCTCTTTCTTTTTTTGCTTTTCTTTATCTTTTTTTTCTTTTCTTTATCTTTTTTTTGCTTTTCTTTTTCTTTTTTTTCTTTTCTCTTTCTTTTTTTGCTTTTCTTTATCTTTTTTTGCTTTTCTTTATCTTTTTTTTGCTTTTCTTTTTCTTTTTTTTCTTTTCTCTTTCTTTTTTTGCTTTTCTTTATCTTTTTTTTCTTTTCTTTATCTTTTTTTGCTTTTCTTTTTCTTTTTTTTCTTTTCTCTTTCTTTTTTTGCTTTTCTTTATCTTTTTTTGCTTTTCTTTTTCTTTTTTTTCTTTTCTCTTTCTTTTTTTGCTTTTCTTTATCTTTTTTTGCTTTTCTTTATCTTTTTTTTGCTTTTCTTTTTCTTTTTTTTCTTTTCTCTTTCTTTTTTTGCTTTTCTTTATCTTTTTTTTCTTTTCTTTATCTTTTTTTTGCTTTTCTTTTTCTTTTTTTTCTTTTCTCTTTCTTTTTTTGCTTTTCTTTATCTTTTTTTGCTTTTCTTTATCTTTTTTTTGCTTTTCTTTTTCTTTTTTTTCTTTTCTCTTTCTTTTTTTGCTTTTCTTTATCTTTTTTTTCTTTTCTTTATCTTTTTTTGCTTTTCTTTTTCTTTTTTTTCTTTTCTCTTTCTTTTTTTGCTTTTCTTTTGAAAATTTTTTACGTTGTTTGACTTTCATTCTGTCTTTTATTTGCTTTCCTTGTCTTTTTCTCCTAACATTTTTATTTACTTCTTTTTCACAATTCCCCTTTTTTATTTTATTTTCCATTTGTACCTTTCAAAGTTTATTTTCCGTTTTTTTTCGCTTTTTGTGTGTACTATATTATAATTGTTTATTTTTTGTGTGTACTATATTATAATTATTTATTTCTAATACATCAGATACAATGATAATAAAATTTACTTCTTTCTCTTTCGCCCTTAACTCACTACACGTGAGTTAAGGGCGAAAGAGAAAGAAGTAAATTATATTATCATTGTATCTGATGTATTAGAAATAAATAATTATAATATTAGATTTCTGCAAATATTTTGAAAAGACAGAAATTAGAGGGAGTTAATTTACTACGATACTGAACCTGCTCGCAGACCCAAATCATTTGGCTGCCATTGGTTGAAAATAAAATTGCCGCACTAGAAGAACATTTTTATTCATCTGCTCTTGTCCCATCTAACTTTTTCTCTTCCCTTATTTCAAGAATATCACCAAGAGGAACCATTTTGAAAATGTGGAGCCATAAATGAATGAAAACACCGAAGGAGAATCATTCTACACAATAATGACACAGCTTATTAGATATTGTGGCGTTTCCGCACTTCTAAGGGAAGGTCTTTCGTTTTATACATCATGATCCAAAAAAAGTTTGTTATTGAATGCAAATCTGTAACACTATACAAACTGCAAGCATTAGACGAGCAGTTCCACATATCGTTTCCAACAACCGCGTAAGGTGCACATGTGTGTTATCGCAAGTGAATCCACAAGAAACAATCAACAAAACAAAGTCTTTTTACATGCGTGCGCCGTGATCGTGTCTTTCATACTTATTGTCGCTTTTCTGTGCGTGGCCATTGCTCTCTTGTTTAACTCAAAACAAGTCTACCCATAAGTGGAAATATAATAGAGACTTGCTGGGATTTCAAAGGTTTTATTGAAAGAGTTTGTTCTTTTAGGGGAGAGATCACGTAAATTATTTCTTACTTAATGTCATCACAGCCTTAAAATGATTGACGTACGCAGAGTCTCGAGGCAATATTCACTTCAATTTTATTTATATTCTCATGATTTCCAGTCCGACCGCCTCAAAATTTTGTCGTATTGCCCGATCATGTGACGTCATTTGTGAATAATATTTGCTATCGGAACAATAGCAAGACCAACAGAAGATATTGCTGTTTGGAAGAAACAGCTTACCTTGTAGACATATATATAATCAAGTTTATTAGATATTTTAATTTGTGGGATATTTCATACAGGTCGTCAGATAATGTCAGGTAATCAAAAGGGGATTTCTATGTAATAACATTTAACTTAAATGCATTTCTACTGCGTTTTGTCTAGGGATGTAACCCTTGACCTGTCCGCTTCAATCACACCAGCCGCAGGTGGGTCTATTTCTGTTTGTCGTAAGGTTATCCTGATATGCACTTGTGTAACCCTAGCCAAAATGCATACTAGTTAACTTAATCTCTACTTTATGGCGCAGGGTCCCAAAGAGAGGAGGCAAATCTTGGGAGGGTGAACCTCCTAGAACTGCACAGAACTTGATCCCCACCGCAAAACCAAAAGAGAACAGATTATTACAGGAATTTTCTAATCTCTGTTGATTGGAGGGGGGGGGGCATAGTAAAAATCCTGAGCTGGAATTTAAAAAATTTAATCAACCGGTATTTTTTTACTTTACCAAAAACAACAGAATCTAGGCCATTATTGAAATAACTGTTGGCTAAGGTACAACTGTTGATCTTGTGCAGTTGTAAGAGATCACCCCCAGCGCGTGTTCGCCCGTCTTTTGAGTAGAGTACTACTGCTTAGTGTCTGAGACACTCCTACTAGAGAATGCCGATATGCAGTGGCGACTCGTGCGCAGGACTGTGGGACTACGGCACTCCCAAGTTATTGATGCTTCTAAATATTGATGCTTCTAAATATTGCCGATAAAATAAAAAATAATACGTAAGTCTTTTTATTTCATTCTTTCCTTTTATATGTACATTTTAAAATCCTTAAGTTTAATGTCGGTAGTCTTTCCAAAATTTATGAAAAAAAAAACAAAAAAACAAAACAAAAAGAAAACAAAAAAAAAACGCGAATTAAGTATAAGCACACACACACAAAAAAAACAAACAAACAAAAAAAAAAACGACTGAGAACTGTCGCTCATCGCAACGACGACACCTATGAGACTCTACTGCTAATGGAAAACATTGTTGCGTTCGGGTTGTGATTGTGCTGTGCGCATACATCGTCTGATATTTTTTATGTTGGAGGACGAGTCTCTTTGTTGATTCGGTTGCATGGAGGCTGAGTAGAAAGTACCAGTCAAGAATCCGTTCTTGACAATCATCCCGACAAGACTGAGGTAAGCCACCTGGGTATAACCTAGGAGTTCCACCCTCTCAGGTCTTACCACCTGACTTTCGGGTGAGACAAGTTTGTCGCTTGTTGTCTGAGGCGCCCCTACAGAGAATACCGATGGGGACACCCAGGGAAATTTTGATAGGCTAGAGTGCCTCTCCTTTAGAAGCGCTGGATGGACATCACCACTTTCCGACCTTGTGTCACATCTTGCTGAGGTGGGAAGTAGTTAATATGTACCGTCTGTCATATTCTTGAATGTAATATAAAGTGTAGATTTCTAAAGCCAATTATGCTAAAAATATCCATTAAGAAAATCAAGACTAAAACTTGCCATTTTGTATAAGGTTTAGTTTTTGCTTCTATGCAGTATGTTACTATTAGATAATAATAGCGTTAGTTGACGTAGGCTTAACCGTATATTGAATAAAGACGATCTAAAAGCCTTGCCAAGAGATATAAATCTTTTTTAAAACTGTTACTATTCAAAACAAAAAATATTTACAAAAAGTTTTTATTTAAATGTGCTTTCACTTGTCTATGGACGGAAACGGATAAAACGCAAAACTTTCTTTTAGTAAAAAAATATTCTTTTACATTTGGTAAACTTTACAAAATAAAAAAGGTTTCCATATTTTTCTTGTAAACTTTACAGAAAAATAGGTTTCCATTTTCCCTATAAGCAAACAAAAAAACAAAAAACAAAAAAAAATCATCTAAAATAAATTTTATTTGCAATTTTTTATAACATTAATTTTTATATAAAAACATCGATATACACTGCTAAAAATTTTATTGTTTACAAAAAATGATTTATTAAGTTTTATTTATAATTTTTTGTAACACGTGAGTATGACAAAACATATTTGTAAATAAAACTATGTTTTTTTTTTAAATCACGCATTTTTTAAAATTTTGCATTAAATTTGTTTGCAGACGTAGAGAGATAAAACGCAAAACCTTTTAAAATTAAAACTAAAAAAAGGAGAAATACTTCTAGACTAAGGTAATTTTCATTGTTGTATCAAACCAGACTACTTCCTTTTGAGGGGATACATTAGAATCCGATATAATGTGAGCTCCCCATTTTCTTAAAATAATTATTTCTCTACATTAAAAAACCGACCTAGTGTCTTACTTGGGTCCCATGAAAAGGTAAGAAATAGTTTTTTTTTTATAAAAAAATTATTTGTAAAAAGATTTGCAAATAAAATCATGTATTTTCACCTGAATTTTTCGTTTGTTTACAGAAAAAATGCAAACGTTTTATTCTGTAAAGTTTACAGTAGAAAAATAAAAAATATGCTTATTCAGAAAATTGAAAAAAAAATCCAAAAGTTTTTGAAGCAGCACTCTCACTAATCTTAGTCAAACGTTGCCATTGTCGACGGAGTTGCTCAGGCAACTTTTAATATGCCATATTGACGTTAAGGCGTTGGTTTGACTCTCCATCTTTCAACCTTGTGTCACATCTTCCTGCGATGGGAAAAAAGTAAATACCAGTAGAAGGCTTTCTTAACTCTAGTGATTTCTACTGTGTAGAGGTGGGATTTTGCTGATTGTCGGATGTGTCGATAGTATTTACATCAAGCAGGGGCAAGAGCCTGTAGTTTGTCGGAGCACCTACCATTAAAATATATGTAAACCAGGCAGAGGGATGCTACACATGGTTTGTTGATTATAATTGTAATAAATTGTTTGAGCTACCTGTTCCGATACTTTTCAGACATCCTCTCGCAAGACGAGGCAGGTTCAACGTTTATTTGAATTGAGTGAGAAAGAGAAAAGAAAATTAATAAAGGAAAGCAAATTTATTTGCAAAAGAAGCGAACATCAGTAAAACGAATCGATATCTTGTTTCGATGATTGAGATTCGATCAGTTTTATCGATGAGTTAAATATTATTTAAATAAAAATAAATGAGTTTTTTCATGTTTTTGTTACTCCTTTTCACTGCAAACAAGATATATTGTCACTTGGAACGTAAGGTTTGCTATTTGGGATCGTGGCTAACGGGAGATTGTGATGAGTTGAGCAGCGAGATGTCTGTTCACATGATATTTTAAAATTCTGTATGTTACTACAGCCAGAGAAGCAGGAAACAATGAGGAAAATCCAAAATCTAGCAGTCCGACGGAAGAAACTGTTATAAAAGGCTTTCTAGGATCTAGGGATCGGCAAGAGTGAAAGGTGGGATTTTTGTTGCTTGTCGGGTTAGTCGAGAGTATATATGTCGAGAGGGGCACAAGTACTATGGGTTCATCAGAGCACATTCGATTAAAGTATTTGTGGAGCAGGCATAGGGATGCAGCATTTAGGCGATGAGACAGAGGTTGAAGTTTGGTCGATAATGCATGATCTATTACGTTTGAGACTTTTTGGGACATTTTGTCTAAGAATGAGATCGTATTGTTAAATCCACTATCTAAAATACGACAATATACCATGCGTGGGTGAATAGGATGTTCTCTAGTGTGAATGATTTTCTAGCACGGTAGATGGAGTCAATTATTATTATTGTGAAAAATGGTTTTAATGTGTACATTTTTTTTTCAGCGATGTTGATCATGCACATAACCGTACAGGATATCGATAAACTAAATTTTTATTACTATTATCACATGAGCAAAACTTTTGTCATCAATTAATCAGCAAAAAATAAAAAATAAAATAAATAAAATAAAATAAAAATATAAAATAACAAAATAACAAAATAACAAAACAAAACAAAACAAAACACAAAAAAATGACCAGAATTCCTTGGTAACTAGTAATTCTACGCGAAAGCGAATAATTAAACTTCTTTCATAACCCCCCCCCCAATAAATTTAAATTTAAACCTCGTTACCAATGGCTGTATTTCCAAACAATACTATTTTAATTCAGGCGTGTCTCAGTATGTATGTATGTATGTATGTATGTATGTATGTATGTATGTATGTATGTGTGTGTGTGTGTGTGTGTGTGTGTTTGTGTGTGTGCGTGTGTTGCTCCGTATCTGGAGGAATTGAAACATTGGCGAAAATTATTCCCAACTAGCATTTAAGTAAAAATGCACATTCGTAAAAATAATTGAATTCGTTAAAAAAACAACAAAAGAAGTATCGCAAAAAAAATAAATAACATCGACAAAAAGTCGCTGCATTCCATCAATAGCGAGAGGTAGCTCAGTGGTAAAGCTTTTGGATCTTGCTATATATAAATATATGTCAATCGCTTTATTGCAGATTATGAATATATCAATATTCCACTAAGTACGTCACAAGAGTTAAAATTGTATCATCCAAGGACTGTATATATATTATTCCTTAATTGGAATTCATTTTTTGAGATGAGCATTATATATATTATTTTTATTTCGGACTATTAGTCTCATCTTTATTAGTTGTTGTTTTTTTATCTTTTATTGGTTTGTTTATTCACATCGTTTCGGCCTCTGGCCTTCGTCAGGTGGTAACCGCGACGGATAGGAACTTCAAATCTCCTAACTGCATTCTCAGCCATCACTGCCATCTGTAGTTGTTGTCGTCTCACCACATTTTTGGCCAAGTAAACCTCTGGCACGCTTTGGGTGGGATTGAAACCGCTATCTTCAGACAATGTTCATCTGGAACTGTAGACGAATAGTTGGCCGAAACGTTGTGAATAAACAAACCAATAAAAAAAGATGAAAAACAATTAATAAAGATGAGAATAATAGTCGGAAATAAAAATAAATTAATCCAAGGACTGCTTCAAAAAATGTCATTCAAATCCATGCGATATTCACGAAGTTATGAAATTTTATTCTTTATCAAGGAATTTCCACTATTCATCGCTTTATTGCAGGTCTCTTAAATGTTTTTTTAGGGCAAAAATGTCTAATCATGAAAATTTCATTTTTTATATTTTCTGTCAAATAAACAAAAGCACATTTTAGGTGCTAAACCTCAAATAAATCAATTATTTATCAACATATCCACCATTTTTAAAAAATAACTTTAAACAACCTTTTGTCCACCGAGGAAGTCAATTATTTAATCTGAAAAGGAATTATGGATCTGGCGATATCAACTATTTTCCTCCACAGGGCATCCTTTGAAGTTAATTGCTCTCCTCCCTCATAAACTCGTCTTTTCAAAATTGACCAGAAATGTTCAATGAGGTAAGGTCTGGAGAACACAGTGGCGGGTCATGAGCGTTTTTCCAACGAAGCCCATAAATTCAATGACGGCTGCAGCCGCCCCAGCAGAATAGGATGACACATTGTAATGTATAAAAATCACCTGAAAGTGACGTGATAATGGTAGGTCATCTAGTCATGTCGATAAATGATTATCCAAAAAGGGCGTGTACGCATTGCTGGTAAGTTTTACACCCTCTGCCACTCGGAATGATCCAACCAACTTATCTCCAATGATGCCCCCCACCTCATTGTCTGAAAGGGGTCGGAGATCCATTCAAGTTCCAAATTTTGGCCGATCCATCTGAACTTTCAAGAGTAGCACGGGCCTCATCCGTAAATATAACACGTTGGAAATCCATTTTCGTGGAATTCTGTGCCCAAGCCATTCGTTTTCCCCGTGTTGTTTGCTAAATGGAGGCCTTGGAAGAGGTTTCATGTTCCTTGCTATCTTATTCAATACATTGCATCGGGCCTGCCTGAATTTTGGAGCGATTCCAGCGTTTGCAAAAATGGAAGCACTGGTGTTGTTTTCGTTTTGGTTGACTTCCCTACGAATTTTTCGAATATCACGATCTGAACGTTTTTCCTGGTGATTTTATCTTTTCTGGATTTGGTGTTGGGGTTGTTCACGAATGAGGCCAAGGTTCTTGAATCCCTTTCCAGCTCCATAACTAAATCTGTAATGGACAATCCTTCTGCGAGTCCAGCAAGAATGCTTTATTTTTCGATGACCTTCAATCGCCCGTTTTTTTTTTTTTGCATTGTAAGAGATCTGCAATAAAGCGACGAAATGTGATAATAAATAAAATGCCATAACTTCGTGAATATCGCTTGAATTTGAATAACATTTTGCGGAAAAAACTAACCTTGAAACAGTCTTTTGATGATACAATTCTCATTTTTTGTGATGAATATTTTTAATATTTTACTAATCTGCAATAAGGCATTTCGATATATATATATATATATATATATATATATATATATATATGTGTGTGTGTGTGTATGTGTGTGTGTGTAATCGTTCCAGCCACTTGATGTAAGGAGCAAAGACAAAAACGAAAGATGATTATATAAAAAAACAAAACATACAGGATATGATCATCTTAGTCGTAAAAAGACCATACAGATAGGAGGAAAACAACAGGAAGTGAGGTTCACAAGTCTAAAAATCTACTGGAATGCAGTATAACAATGGGATGTCAAAACAACGGATTGATGAGTTCCAACGTATCAAACGAGCTATACAGGCAAACAGGAAATAAACAAAGAACACAGTATTAAAAAAAGACTAGCAGCATCACGTCTATGAAAAAGAGGTTGCAAAGAAGATGAAAGGAATATTGTCATCGTTGCGGCTTTTTCCAACAAGTTCACGACCTGAACACTGGTTGACCTAGATTTAAGGCTACTTCCTTTATGAGTGCAAGTCATTCATGATTCCAGTGATGAACTCTGTAAAGGTCAGGGCCCAGAATCAGTTCAGCATCCTGCTTCACTGTCCTGAGGTTTTGAGTTGGTCACCGTAACGTTTCTTCCAGTCTTGTAGTCATTTGGGTGTCGACAAAGGGCGTGGCCGAACCAGTGAGGGCGTCTGATAATGAGAGATTTTTTATTTTTGGAGTGAGTAGATTCTACAACGAGTGCGAATTTTACTGTTGGATGCAAATTGTTGCCAGCGGACCCGAAGGATGTGGCGAAGATAGTGATGGCCAAATACCTCCAGTTTACATAAGCCACTAACATGCATAAGCCAAGTTTCGCAGCCATGAAGGAGAATAGTGCAAACGAGGGCCTGTTAGATTTTGACTTTGTTCTTATTTCTTTTCGAGGCCAGAGCCCGATCGAAGTAGACAAAAGGCGGTACGAGCTTCGCCGTCCTGGATCAGGTTTTAAGTAAGCCACTCCGACCTTTCTTCCAGCCTAGTGGTGGTACTGGGTCGATAACTTTACGGATAAAGTCACCCGGGTGTTGTCGAAGTACGTGACCGAACTAACGAAGGAGTCTGGCAAGGAAAGAAGTTTGGAGGGGTGTATCTGGCAGCGAGCACGAATTTTACTGTTGAAGATAAATTGTTGCCAGTGCATGCGGTGGATGCTGCGTAGGCAGTGATAATCGAATACCTCTAGTTTGTGTCACTTGTCTGCATAGATCAAGTCTTGCAGCCATAAAGGAAAATGGTGTGGACAAGGGCTTGGTAGGTCCTGACTAGCATTCAACCATATTTCTTTTCTAGAACAGAGCCGCGATCGAAGTCAACCGAAGGCGATTAGAGCATTGCTGATGCAGTTGAGAAAGTCTTCCTTCCCCTGGCATGTTATGGTGATGATGGAACCAAGTTATTTGAACTGATCAACCTCTTCAAGCATCTCGTGTAAAAAATAATTTTTTTTTTTACGAGACGCTTCACTAATTCAGGAATATTGAAGCACCAGATTTTAAACGGAAAATAATCAAAACTGCCTGAAGACAACGGTTAAAACTCAGTCGAAAGTATTTGCAAAAAAAAACAAAAACAAAAAAAAACAACTAAAAGAAAAAACAGATGGACAAAAACGACTATGGAACTTTCTTGCACAGATTCAACTGAGAAATAAAAACGACAAATCGAAAAATTGAAAAATTACAAAAAAAGCTCATTAATCTATTCAACAATACTTGTCTGAATGAGAACATGCTGCCTAAATACAATATATATATATATATATATATATATATATATATATATATATATAAATATATATATATAAAATGGGTTAATAAATTCCAACGAAAGAAAGATGTATATTTAAATAAGGGAGTAGTCACCAACAATGTGTATTTTTTAACATTATTTTATTATTCCGTGTCTTGGTTTTTCATTGAGAATTATGTTTGGATCATTGTAATAATGTTTTTAAGTCATTGAAATCGTTTACGCGCGTTTCAGACGGTCTGTGATGCGTCCTCGTCAGAAATTATTTTCAAATGTGTAAAAATGGCGATTTTCGTGGTTAGTTTGAAGTTTTTCCAAGGGGTGGAGGCTTGTAAGTGTTTATTATACATTGGTATGCTGAATTTTTATTGCTTTTTTATTTGGTTTGTCCAGGGAGGCGTTGACCTCGCTGTAGTCGCTATCTCTTTCTGATAATGTTTTTTTCTTTTCCTTTAGGGTGGGGTAGGGTGTGTGTATGTGTGTGTGCGTGTGTGTGTGTGTGCGTGTGTGTTTATGTGTGTGTGTGTGTGCGCGCGCGCGTGTGTGTGCGTGTGTGTGTTTGCTTTTATTGGTTTGGGAATGTGTATATTGTTTTATAGTATTTTGGGGTTATTTGCTTCCTTAGAAAGGCGGTTGTGGTCCGAGGTCGTTACTAATGTGTATGTGTGGGGACGGGGGGACTGGCTCTTCTGAAGTAAGGGTAGGGGTGCTTTCATTCTATTTTGATATTTATTTTTTGGATTCTTGGATTTTAGTATTGTGATTTTTCGTTTTAGTCTTATATTATGTTTGTTTAGAAAGAGGGGTGTATTTAAAATAGGGGATTTTTTAATGTTTCTATTTATTTGTCTCCCCATGTGGGTATGGTCAGACCCAGGATCGATTCCTAGTGTGGGGAAGATTTTGTTCACCAGAGGGGGGGCATTGGAGGGGGTGTAGGTATGGGAGGGGGATGATAGAAGGGAAAAATATAGATTCAATTACAAATAACATAAATGAAGCTAAAATATAGATTCAATTAAAAGTAACATAAATGAAACTAAAATATAGATTCAATTAAAAATAACATAAATAATACTAAAATATAGATTCAATTAAAAATAACACAAATGCAGCTAAAATATAGATTCAATTTAAAATAACATAAATGAAACTAACATATAGATTCAATTAAAAATAACATAAATGAAACTAAAATATAGATTCAATTAAAAGTAACATAAATGAAACTAAAATATAGATTCAATTAAAAATAACACAAATGAAGCTAAAATATAGATTCAATTAACAATAACATAAATGAAACTAAAATATAGATTCAATTAAAAATAACATAAATGAAGCTAAAATATAGATTCAATTTAAAATAACATAAATGAAGCTAAAATATAGATTCAATTAAAAATAACACAAATGAAGCTAAAATATAGATTCAATTAAAAATAACATAAATGAAACTAAAATATAGATTCAATTAAAAATAACATAAATGAAACTAAAATATAGATTCAATTAAAAATAACATAAATGAAGCTAAAATATAGATTCAATTAAAAATAACATAAATGAAGCTAAAATATAGATTCAATTAAAAATAACATAAATGAAACTAAAATATAGATTCAATTAAAAATAACATAAATGAAACTAAAATATAGATTCAATTAAAAGTAACATAAATGAAACTAAAATATAGATTCAATTAAAAACAACATAAATGAAGCTAAAATATAGATTCAATTAAAAATAACACAAATGAAGCTAAAATATAGATTCCATTTAAAATAACATAAATGAAACTAAAATATAGATTCAATTAAAAGTAACATAAATTAAACTAAAATATAGATTCAATTAAAAATAACACAAATGAAGCTAAAATATAGATTCAATTAAAAATAACATAAATGAAACTAAAATTTAGATTCAATAAAAAATAACATAAATGAAACTAAAATATAGATTCAATTAAAAATAACATAAATGAAACAAAAATATAGATTCAATTAAAAATAACATAAATGAAGCTAAAATATAGATTCAATTAAAAATAACATAAATGAAGCTAAAATATAGATTCAATTAAAAATAACATAAATGAAGCTAAAATATAGATTCAATTAAAAGTAACATAAATGAAGCTAAAATATAGATTCAATTAAAAATAACATAAATGAAGCTAAAATATAGATTCAATTAAAAATAACATAAATGAAATTAAATATAGATTCAATTAAAAATAACATAAATGAAGCTAAAATATAGATTCAATTAAAAGTAACATAAATGAAACTAAAATATAGATTCAATTAAAAATAACATAAATGAAGCTAAAATATAGATTCAATTAAAAATAACATAAATGAAACTAAAATATAGATTCAATTAAAAATAACACAAATGAAGCTAAAATATTGATTCAATTAAAAATAACATAAATGAAACTAAAATATAGATTCAATTAAAAATAACATAAATGAAGCTAAAATATAGATTCAATTAAAAATAACATAAAAGAAACTAAAATATAGATTCAATTAAAAGTAACATAAATGAAACTAAAATATAGATTCAATTAAAAATAACACAAATGCAGCTAAAATATAGATTCAATTAAAAATAACATTAATGAAACTAAAATATAGATTCAATTAAAAGTAACATAAATGAAGCTAAAATATAGATTCAATTAAAAATAACATAAATGAAGCTAAAATATAGATTCAATTAAAAATAACACAAATGAAGCTAAAATATAGATTCAATTAAAAATAACACAAATGAAGCTAAAATATAGATTCAATTAAAAATAACACAAATGAAGCTAAAATATAGATTCAATTAAAAGTAACATAAATGAAGCTAAAATATAGATTCAATTAAAAATAACATAAATGAGGCTAAAATATAGATTCAATTAAAAATAACACAAATGAAACTAAAATATAGATTCAATTAAAAATAACACAAATGAAGCTAAAATATAGATTCAATTAAAAGTAACATAAATGAAACTAAAATATAGATTCAATTAAAAATAACATAAATGAAGCTAAAATATAAATTCAATTAAAAATAACATAAATGAAACTAAAATAAATGCGAAAATAAAATTAATCAATAATATTGGGTTAAAATAAAAACATTAGAAAAGCAAGTAATGCTGTCAATTAAAACTACTCTTTAAAAATTTGTTTCTGTGATTTGTGGTACATCCTAATCGTAGAAGACTTTTAATCTTTTCTTTCTCGTTTTACTGATGATGCTAAGTCTACGAGTAGTAGAGAAAATCATGGTAAAGGTGTAAAATATTCGCAGATTTTAAGATTTTTGCGTTTGATGCAATTTCACATGTGATATTCTTCTACTCTTTTCTCTCTTTTTGCCTCAACTTTAAAAATTCTCTCACAGCAATTTGGTATTAACACAGCAATTGGTACAAATCTATCTCTGTTTACCAATCAAAACACTGGCGATACGAAATAATAACGCTTACTAAATTTATTTTATGTTCTTTATGAGTAATCGTGTTAATGGATAATTCTTTGAACAGAAGTAAATTCATATTCTTTGCTCTGAGCATCACTTATGAAAAATATTGATTCGAAATGTATGTAATCGATAAAGTGGATTAAAAATATAAATGTAATCGATAAAATATATTGGAAATATAAATTATAAATAAAATTGGTTGAAAATCTAAATAATAGATAAAATGCTTTTTATATATAATCAATAAAATAGATTATATATATAATCAATAAAATAGATTTGATCTCTCTCTCTCTCTCTCTCTCTCTCTCTCTATATATATATATATATATATATATATACTAATGATAATAATAATAATAACAGCAACAATAATAATAATAATAATAACAACAATAATAATAACACTAACAATAATAATAACAATAATAACAACAACAACCATAATAATAACAATAGTAATAACAATAATAATAATAAAAATAACAACAACAACAATAATAATAATAACAATAATAATAATAACAATAATAATAATAACAACAATAATAATAATAACAATAACAATAACAATAACAACAATAATAATACTAATAATAATAACAATAATAATAACAATAATAATAACAATAACAACAACAGTAATATTAATATTACTACTACTACTACTACTACTTATAATAACAATAATAATAATAACAGCAACAACAATAATAATAATAATAATAATAATAATAATAATAATAATAATAAGAAGAAGAAGAAGAAGAAACAGAGTAAGTGAATCACTATTAACAATCGCCAAGATAACGCAATTAGAATTAACCATATGAAAGCAAAGATAAAAAAAGACAAAAGGAAAAAGCAAATGCAAACTGTAAACAAAGAGACGAAACAATAAACCATATTATAAGTTTATGATACAAACTAGCCCAAAAAGAATATAAAAATAGACATGATCAAGTGGAGAAGGCAGTACACTAAAAATTATGCACACAACTACATTATGAACACACAGACAAATGGTACAAGCACAAACAGCAGTACTTGAGAGCGGAATTCACAAAATCCCATCCGACATGGATATACAAACAGAGAAACCCATTTAAGCAAAAAGACCGGATGTCATAATAGTTAACAACTTCAACCAAAAACAAATTGTAGTGTCAGCATTAATTGATGTCGCATGGAATAGTAGTGAAGGGTCAAGGAGGATGGAAAGACCGAGGAGAAAAGCATTTGCTAGATCTCCAATGGATAAGTGTGAAGAGAACTGAGATCTCGAGGAAGCATATTGTCACCAAATTTCAATGAAGGCCCATGGTCCTTGCCAGCAAGAAATCAATGGTAAACGGCTGTTCGATAATGTAAATTAATTTGCAAAAGTTATCGAAAGAGGTGAAGGGTATAGATATATGCGGAGACTTGTTATCACCCAGACTCCAGGAAACACCAAAAATTGTCGTCAGTGAGTAATCTTTGATGATGGCCTGTGTGAGAATTCCTAGTGACTACTACTACTACTACTACTACTACTACTACTACTACTACTAATAATAATAATAATAATAATAGGTTTGATTGATTCGCCATCGTCTTTTACCTCCTTGATTTTCTTAAATGCCGGCGAATATTTCTTTTAAAGACGTTAATCGCCTTGCAATGCATTCACTGTTATTCGATGCAAATTGATTCACCATGCTTGGAAGCATCAACAGTCATACCAAGAACTTTCAAATGTTGGTTTTAGCTCATTTATCTGAAGACGTTTTTATTTCATTTATTTAGAACTGATTTTGTCCTTCATTCCGACGACAAGACTTTTCCTCAAGAGATTCAGTATTTTTATATAATAAATAGCGGGGAGAGAGGGTTCCCGGCTTTGCCTGGTCGTGAAATACGTAAAATATTTGAATTCATGCAGATTTCGTATTTATTATTAAAAAGCTAATTAAGATTTCTCAAGTTTATTTGTACTTCTTGTCGAATAATTAAAATTTTTGTAAACCTTCTTTACAGGTTTATAATGTCTGTTTTGAAAATTTGAATTAATTTTCAATAATAATATTTCTCTATTATATATATATATATATATATATATATATATATATATATATATATATATATATATGGATTATTTATCTTCCACCAGACTATCCATTCATGTGTAATCATCTTTTTCTTCGCCCTATTCCCCTTGCTTCACTTTTTTGTTATCAAGTAAGATCTTTAACTTACTTGTTGTTTCATCAAATACTTTTGCATGCAAAATCCGATCCCGCATTTTGCTAATTCCTACTCTCTGATGAGAAGGAAAGTATTTCTTCGAAACTCCGCGGATTAAGGACTATCCACTTATCAAGTGTTTCTTTTTCAGATTAAATATGTTTTTAACTCTTTTTCAAAGTGTTTTTTAACATGTTTTGTTAACTGTTTACTCTTATTATAAGCTCTATCTCCTATTTGGTTTTATCGAGCTTTTACATCTAGCTGAGATAACTTTATAAATATTAATTCTTTAATATTTATAATATACTTTAATTTTACCATCTTGGAAAATTTAATTGTAATTTATATATATATATATATATATATATATATATATATATATATATATATATATATATATATATATATATATATAAGCAAACAGTTAATAAAATATGTTAAAAAACACTTTGAAATGAGTTAAAAACATATTTAATCTGAAAAGGAAACACATATATATATATATATATATATATATATATATATATATATATTGTACCGATTTCAAAAGATTAAAAAAATATGACTTAAATGCCGTCGAAACCAAAGCATTTAGCGTTCCAGTCGCGTTCCTTCGTTTAAGCTATCGATAGATAGATAAGACAGATTCAAAATTAAACCATTTTAAGCTATGAATGAAATTACGCATCCGTAAAAGTAATAGAAATATGTCGGCAAGTTGAAATGAACATTTTGTATTAAAACTTGCCATTTTTCTTCAATATTTTCACACAGACATACATACATCTATTGTTTTATTTATATAGATAATTTGCAACTAAAAGCCACTCGGGGATAAAAGTTAAAGAGTGTCAGTTCGATGATGCAAACTATCTATGAAGGAATTGAGAACTTTGTTTATTCACTAGACGATAAAATAGATATTTGTTGACTTTCAGACATGCAAACGATAATGTTGTAGTGTATAGAGAAGCAGACCAGCGGTAGCGTGTTCAACATGCGTGAAATTATGTTTCCGAATTTTTGAGATGCAGATTGATAACTGATATTATTTGGATTATTCGGACTACTGTTCTCATGTTGACTCTTATTTTCTCAACATCCCGTGTATCCTATTGAACTGTCCGCAGTTGATAATGTACTTGGTAAAATTCAGTTGTAAGTTATGTCTTTATAATGACGTTTTCTATATAATTCTTTTTTTCGTCTGTCACGTATTCCGACATGACTATCTTTATACCTTTCTATTGCGGTAAACAAATGTAGATATTCAGTATTTTTATATAATAATAAATAACCATCTTAGCAAGGCAAAAACAATTCGAGGATAACAATCAATGAGATGAAGAGTTGGGCGTTGGCACAGTATTATAAAAAGGGTTGAGAGAGATATTACTTCAGAGGACGATGCAACGGGCATTTATTCATGTTAGATATTGACCGGACAACGCCGGAAAGTGTGCTGGTCGACGATTTTTATGACTGTTTAAGGCAAAAATTTTGTCAGCTGAAATATGTAGCATAATAAAAAAATACCTAGAATAATAATTAAATTAACATTAATTTAGGAACGTAAAATTTAAAATGTTATTAAAACAATTTAGTTGATAACTTAGAAATAATGGCACGTATAAACATCAGTTGATTATCTTAGTGACGTCATTTAGATGGGGAGATGATCTTTTTTTGATACGTGCAATGAGTTAAAGAAAACAATCAGTGGAGTCAGGAGAGGGACAGAGACGATCAACAGATCGTGATGGCTCCGAGTAGAGGTATCAGAAATGGCGATAGTCAGAATCAGCGTGCAGTTTTCCAAAAGTAAAATAAACATCCGGAATAAAGTTGCCGAAGTTCGAATAAAACCCAATGCTCTGCCGTTCTTGGGGAGAATTATCATTGAAGCTTTCCTGTCAAGACAAAATATAAACCAGATATGTTTCCCGATTGATCAGATGTTGAAATGTTATTCGTCCTTTGTGTTGTAAATGTATATTATTTGTTCCGTCATGAACTGTATTTAAATGTACATACACATTCAACAAGCTTTAGATAGACAATCACACGATACAAGTATATACACACGTATATACACACGTATATACACACGTATATACACTCGCATACTCTCATTACGAGGCAATCAGAGAAACTCAAAAATATATACACGATTTATACCCCTCCATTTTATACAGACTCTCATAACATAAACATTAATATTACACTTGATAATAACACAGTTGTAGTCTGTAAGGAAGTAATATGCGGAAAAACACTAGACATACAGTTTAGTAATAATATCTCGTGGTTTTAATATTCATAAGGCGATATTAAAGTGGAGATAAACTGTTTTATTGTGAGAATATTATCTTGCTTAAATGGACATCCTTCTCGTTTAGTACAAATTCGAGCGAACGCAACCACCAGCAGAATATGTCTGAAGTATTAATATTGTTTGTAATTTAAAAACAACTGTTTTTTTTTAAATGAATTTAATTATATAAGTTGTAAGTTGAGCATGAAAATGTACAAGGTCATTCATGACGACACGGGTACACAAGTCCATAAATAAAAGAATGATCGCAAGTGTTTAACGACTGCTTAAAATGCTTGTTGGTGCATCATCCATCGATTCATTGCGTATGAATCCGATGATTAGTTTGGTATACGTTTCCCCGATATCTTTTTAGTTAGAATAGCGCGGAAGGCTACATGCAAGTGTATGCTAAAAGACGTCACCGGTAGGAAAAATAAAGACACTAAATAGGCAATCACGTTAGAGACGAGGATAACGTTAAAGATCACGCGAGAGGTGTGGATAACGTTTGAGATCATCATGGTTGACGCCACGGCCGTAACAATGAGGAAATAAATGTCATTGTTACAAAGAAACGGCGAGTTAAAGTTCTTTGCTAGTCTTTGTCTATTTTGCGACTGAGATCACAACATGTTGGTTCCCGGAAAACGTTACAAAAATAATTCTAGAAAAACATCGGGTACCTACAGGAGGTATCATGTGAAAATTGCTAATGTTCCGAAGTGAGTGTTTCTGTAGAACAAACAGTATTTGAACTTGGCACACTCAGGTTGTCAGTCGGTTGCGTTAACCATTTAGCTACCGTCACCTCTTGCTTGTTGTTGCTTCGTCTTCAAAAAGAAACGAATGAATGAAAGAAAAATAAGAGGTAAACTAAACTGAAAAGAGAGAAGAGGAAAAGAACGAAAGGAAAAAAGATGATAAGCAAAATAATGGAAGCAATTCCAAAACCACTTGTTGACCGGTGGATGATGGGTGGTGGATGGTTGATGTTGGATGGTGGATGGTGGATGGTGGGTGGTGGGTGCGTATCAAAAAGTGTGTCTTAAAAGTGTAACACGAATCTTGAAATGCCGACATCGAATCTCTTCAGAAGTAAATGGTTTCGTCAGAATGGACTTGAAATTGCAAGCAGATTTCAAATCGCCACAAATAATCTTACGGCGCACCCGTTCGTCACGTGTCCCACTCACTTGAACTATAACTGGGTGTGTCGATGGTGTAATGGATATAACCAAGTACTACAGAATAAAATTCTGCCAGAGCTGTTCAATAACATTGGAAAAAGCATCATCACCGTTCCGTCTACGACACAAACATATCAAATGTGGGAATATAGCGGCCAGGTTCAAATTATCGCTTTTTTGTTGCTGATGATGATGTTGATGATGATAATTCATTTCATATAACTCGGATGATTATTGTTGGTATTCGCTTCCCCGATATCTTTCTTGTTAGAACTAATGTAGTAAAAATGTTTATTTGGAACGAACTGGATTCGAACTTGGTACACCAAGGTTGTATGACCATGTCGTTAGTCACTTAGTCACCGTCATTTCCCTTGTTGATGATGATAATGATGATGATGATGATGAGGGAGGAATTAAACTTCTGCATGAACCTCATAAAAGAATAATATAGTATTTGTTCTGTGCCCATGATGTAAACTTTCTAGAAATTACCATCTATTTGTTTTTGTAGTAAAGTATTTCTATGGCGTCCATGATACTGTCCGCCATGTTCAAAGAGTTTCGGAATCATAGTCGAATATTTTGAAATGCACCTTACATTTTTAACATACACATTGTTTCGTAGACGTCTACTTTGTTCAATTTTGGGGATTATTTTTTAACCGCATAAAATAATTTTAAAAAAATCGTGGAAAATGGTTGAAACAATCTAGTTGAACTATAGTCTACTAAAATAAACAAAATAATTCAACTCCTGAATGTCAATGTGATAAGGATCTTATCCCTAAATGTAGTACACATGCCCTGACAGAGCGTTAAGCAAGAAAATATTTGTCAGTATGCGCTGTTGGACCCGTTCTCACAACTCTCTCTCTCTCTCTCTCTCCCTCTCTCTCTCTCTCTCTCTCTCTCTCTATATATATATATATATATATATATATATATATATATATATATATATATTACAATAGAAAAATGCGAGCATGAAAAGTAATATGGTTAAGCTTAAACATGGAAAAGTAAAGAACTATTTGTTAAAACTCGAAAAGAAAAGGACAAAATATTCTAGTAAAAAATATAATAACTTTATAACTTAAAATATTGCAGCATGAAAAATTGATTATATGATGTTATAAATTGAATTTAAAAAATCCTTCGTCAATTTTGGGTCTAAAGACTTAAACTTTTAGATGTAGGTAACTTGGACATGGTTAAACTTTGTATATTGATTTGAGCCCCAAAAAGTAAATTTTAAGGGGTCAAAAGTTGGGTCAAAGTTTTAAAAAATTTCGCCCTCTGCGGTCTCTACGAAATTACTCAGACACATTGCGGTCTAAACATTTGAAATCTTGCATAAAGTGTATTCGTACATAGGGCAAGTGATAAACAGTACATACGGCCCGAGCAAAGCCGGGCTGAGCTATATATATATATATATATATATATATATATATATATATATATATATATATATATATATATATATATATATTGCGATTATAATTAATAATTATTCTTAAGCATGGATACCTTATTAATCGAATACATTTTAAGGTTTTATTATTATTATTATTATTATTATTATTATTATTATTATTATTATTAGTAGTAGTAGTAGTAGTAGTAGTATTAGTAGTATTACTGTTATTATTACCATTATTATTATTAATATTATTACTATTATAATTATTATTATTACTATTATTATCATTGTTATTATTATTATTATTATTACTATTATTATAATTATTATTATTACTATTATTACTATTATTAATATTATTAATATTATTATTACAATAATTATTATTATTATTATGATTATTATTATTACTATTATTACTATTATTATTATTACTATTATTATTTTCTTTTTATCATAACTATTATTATTACTATTATTATTTTTATTATTTTTATTATTTTTATTATTACTACTATTATTATTACTATTATGATTATTACTATTATTATTACTATTATTATTGTTTTTATTATTATTTTATTATTATTATTTTTATTATTATTATTATTATTTTTATTATTATTACTATTATTATTATTACTATTACTTTTATTGCTACTATTATTATTATTAGTAGTACTAGTATTTTATTACTATTACTATTATTATTATTACTATTATTATTATTATTATTTTTATTACTATTATTATTATTATTACTATTATTATTATTATTACTATTATTATTATTATTATTTTTATTACTATTATTATTATTATTATTATTTTTATTACCATTACCATTATTATTATTATTATTATTATTATTATTATTATTATTATTATTATTATTTTTATACAACTTTTAAGGTCTAGCATAGAAATATATAAAGAAAGTTGTGGAGATAGGGCATGAAACAAGGGTTGAGGACTAGAAAATGGTTTTAAAATAAGCAATAATATAATTTATGGGTGTTTCCTTTCTTCCTTTTTTTCATTTCTTTTTTTCTTTCCAATTTTTTAATCTATCTACAAATGTCTTCACAAACGTATGTAAGGATGGATTGCGGTGGCGGGGATGTGTAAGAAAGCAACCTGAGTTTACGTTTTCTGATCCACAATAAATTCAGGTTAATTTAAAAGCATTTTTATAATCGAATAATTTAGATTAACTTTATACGTCTTTTCCCATCAACTTGATATTCCTCTGCTAATGGACTCAATACCAGTTGAATGTTTAATGTTTTAATGCGTTTACAATGTTGACGCTTATCACACATGCATACATAGACCTTACTTGTCTTTTATTATCTTTATCTTTGCTTTATTCCTATATTTCCACGCAGACCATATTTAACGCCCCTATTTTGTCTTCTTTGCATACAACTTAATTTTATTTCTACTCCTATTTTTCACAACATGTGACGAAACCTCCTGATATTAATTGCCTATAACACTAAAGACCTGATATTTTCATTGCAACCTTGCTTTCGTATAAACTGTATCGCTTGAAAAGGTTTCTAGTTGCTAGTGACTAGCAGACCGAAACATACTCATGAATGTGTAACAACATATTACTGCTTATGTTAAAAAAATAGAATATATATATATATATATATATATATATATATATATATATATATATATATATATATATATGAGTTGATACAGTCGATTTGTTTCCTGGATGCATAATTTGACCGTAATTTCACTGTTACATTGAAATACACTCAGCTCTTTAGACTATTGGTCTAATCTCCTGTAAATTATATATATATATATATATATATATATATATATATATATATATATATATATATATATATATATATATATATATATATATATATATACATATACATATATATATATAATATATATATATATATTATATATATATATATGTATATGTATATATATATATATATATATATATATATATATATATATATATATATATATATATATATATGAGTTGATACAGTCGATTTGTTTCCTGGATGCATAATTTGACCGGGAGCCAATAAAAACTAACCTAACAAACCAAAACTGATTTTCATTCATCTATTTTCCTCTCTTTCTATCCACCCGTCGTTTGTTTCTTCCATCCACCCGGTTGTTACTGGCCTTTCTATTTTCTCCTTTCATCCACCCTGATCTCCTTTCATCCACCCCCGATTGTATCCTCGTATCTGCTATTTTGCCGCCGCGTTCGACGAACGGACGACTCACGTAGGCAACTTGTCATATCGATTTTCTTTCTATCGGGTTTTATTCGATTCATACATTTGCATTCATTTCATACATTGATCCTGCGTGGCAAACAAGAGGCATCTGTAGACGAAAGATCTTTATTAATATTTAAACCATAAAATGATTATTTAATAAACATTTTTCTTAAGAAATATGTTAAGATTTTAAAAAGTGAAACAAAAAATAAAATAACAAAAACATAAGAAAAGTAAAAATTGGGTTTACTTCTTTATTTTGTTCTTTAGTCTCCACATTACATTAGCGATGTTTCTGACAAAGGGGAAAGAATTGCTGTTTTCTGGGTTGGAATATATCCATTTAACACTTAAGGTTAGCTATTTTTTACCTTGAAGTAGTTTTTTTTTAGCTCCTTACATCAATTGATTTCATGCCTTGTCTGAAGCGATTTACATAAAAATATCAATCGTGTGATTGCATATCCTCAACTGACAACGTAAGGATGAGTCCAAGTCTTAACTATTGATAATGTATAAAGTATTTCCGAAGTTATGCTATGAAAATATTGATAGCACAAAAATTATTTAACTGCAAAGTTGGTTAAACAATTATATTCATTTATCAAATTGAGAAAAAAAAAAATTGAAGTTAAAATCCCGTCAACATTTCTATCTAAACCAAACCTTCAAGGTGAAGGTTAAAAGTCCAGTTCAAGGACATATGAGATACAGAATTTTATTTTGACATAAATCTAAGTGACGAGTTCTACGACGAACAAAAATGAAGTAAGAACACTAATCTACTCCATAACCTTGACTCTGATCTCAGATCTTGATATCACCAAAATTAAAGCCGTTTTCAATTAGACCAAGTTAAGTGACGACTTGTCAAGCGATGTGGATACTTGGCTGTAAACAAATAAACAAATGAACAAACAGACATAGTGACAAACATACGGTTAGATGAAAGGCTATTGCCACCTAAGAATAATGATTAAACGTGTTATTTTGTGTTGAAAATGAATGAACTTTATAATGAAAATCGCGAAAGACAAGGCATTAAGGCACTTCATGTAAAGAGCTAAAAGATATTTCTTCAAGATCAAAAACTTACCAACGATATGTGTTAGATGAAATAGATTTTGACCCGAAAACAGGATTTCTTCCCTCTTTGTCTTTGTTCTTTAAATGAATGTGAGGACTAAAGCAGAAAATAAGTGAAACAAGAATTACAGGCTTGCCGAAGATAAACCCAAGATCCACTTTCTACTCTCCTTCAATTGTAAGATGAGGACAAGTTATTAAGAAACTCTTGAGAACCAGAAACAAATGTCAGATCATATTTTCTCCATTCTTCTGTTAACGTGAAACTGAAGAAAAGACTTAGTGAACATAAAAAAATAAAAAGAATAAAATAAAAAAATATAAAAGACTTAGTGAATATAAAAACATTTAAAAATAAAATTTTAAAAAAAGATTTAGTGAACATAAAAAATTTTTAAAAAAAGAAAAAAAAACGGAAAAAAAGAAAAAAGAAAAGACTTAGTGAACCTAAAAAATTAAAAACATTTTTTAAACATCTAAAAAAATTAAAAAAAAAGAAAAAAAAAAGAAAAGACTTAGTGAACATAAAAAAATGAAACAAATTTTTAAAAAATTTAAAAAAATTTAAAAAGAAAAAAAGAAAAAGCTTAGTGAACATAAAAGAAAAATCCTTGAATTATTTTTTCATGGTTTGCAACACACAATCACTCTTTTAATTTTGAATATTTTTTTTGAAACTAGAATTATTAAATCCGTTTTAAATAAATCTTTACAAAGACTTGAATCGGCACTTTTTTTTATTCACACTATGCCTTAAAAAGGCATATCTCCATTTGGACGTAAAGAGTTAGGATTTGGGACCATGCTTAGGAAAGATTAACAAGATGTTGATTTATGTTAGATTTAAACTTCTGCAAATCAGTACAGTCAGCGAAGCAGGTAGCAGGAATGTAATTCCAAAGTCTAGCTGTTCAATGGAAGAAACTATTAGAGTAGAGCACTTATTATAAATTCTAACACAAACAAGAAAATCATTTCTACAACAAATCTTCTTTAATCGTCAAAAACATCGCTCATGGAATATGAAAACTGAAGGACAAAATGTGACTGTGAAAAGTAAACCCAAGATTCACTTTCTACTCTCCTCCAATTATAACGTGAAGATGAGTTAGTAAAACACCTTTGACACTCGAACCATAAATAAATGGCTGATCGTATTTTCTCCCTTCTACTACCTTATATCTTTATAATTTTTTCATCCTTTTTTAAGAGGGGATAGCTCTTTGCCCGTTTGTTGTTTTGTTGAGATAAAATGCATTCAGTCAATCGATATTGATTGAAAAGATTCAATACATGTGTCGCTCAGCAATTACAATTCATTACGTTCTCAGTACAAAGCAATTCTTTTTATGATGTACTTATATAATAATTATATGGTTCTGAATTCCCGAGTTCGACAGAAATATTCTCGAGTTCGACAATATACACTTGAAGAAGGTCAGAGGTTACATCGACAGAAACGTTGTGAAAATGATACTCAAGATGAAAACAGTAGTCTGAAGAATTCAAATAATACGAATTATATTTTTATCGATGCAGAAGCGATTTCACCCAATTTATTCTTCGTATTCGTATCTTGCCATCTACAAAAATAACTTTATTTTATCAACAAACAACGGGCGTATTAGATAAAGTATGATTTGATTCCTAAATAAAAACGGTGTCTTCTTGCGAGAAGAATGCATATTTACATGTCTCTCCACGAAGTTAGACACAAGGCCCTCGTTTCATGTTAGTGCATATTCAATTCCTCCAAATCTTTGGTTGATTCAAGACAGAACAGCTACTACATTTTCAAATATTTATTTG
The DNA here is from genome assembly GCF_053919585.1 of Euprymna scolopes. Taxonomy (NCBI): domain Eukaryota; kingdom Metazoa; phylum Mollusca; class Cephalopoda; order Sepiida; family Sepiolidae; genus Euprymna; species Euprymna scolopes. Next base: position 202,821,535 of record NC_136483.1, read on the forward strand.
ACAAATTATATTCAAAACAAATTAGGCACAAGGCCATTGAAATGTGTAGGGAAAATATTTGTCATCATTGGTCATCATTGGTCATCATTGGTCATCATTGGTTATCATTGGTCATCATTGGTCATCATTGGTCATCACTGGTCATCATTGGTCATCATTGGTCATCATTACCAAAAAAAAAATGCCTTTCTTATTCTTAACTTCACATTTACTCAAAAGGCCGTCCTACTTAGAATTTCCCAAATTGTTAAAAAAATTATTGTTCATGAAAGTAAATATGTCTATATACAATAATTTCATTGGAGAGAATCGTGGAGAAAAGAAAAACAAAGAATAAAAAACGTGGTCAGTAAAACCTTCCCAATCTTTTTTTACGGAGTACTTTAAATGAGTTTCTTGACTTTTTTGCATGGACTATAGGGAGGGTAAGGAACTGTCTTGATGCCCATCTTGGTCAAATAGTCTGTGACAAGGATGGAGCTATGGATTGGTGCCTAAGCGCAAATTTTCCGCAACTTCAGTTCCTTTGTGTGTACAGTTCCCACACTGACATAAAACTGTGCACTTATTGTCTCTATAGACACATGATGTCCTTATCCATGTAATTCTTTATTTGGCCAATCAACTCTGGTGTTCTGACTTCCTTAATCCTCCCACACCTCTCATTATCCCTCACAGGATAGCATCCGTACATTTATATCTGACCTACCTCTGCATTCCATGTTTAAAAAGGATGTGTCCTCTATACTATATGACCTGACCGAATGGTTAATTGTAGGCATAGATCGATTCATAACATCCAAAAAATTCCAACAAAAACCTAACAGCCAGCCATGGTTCTCCCCAGAGTGTGCTACTTCCATCACGCAGAGAAATCACTTTTTCCGTAGCTACCAACGTAATAGATGTACTGAGACTAAAGCTGCTTTCAGGACTGCCAGCAACTAATGTAAAAGAGTAATAAAAATGCAGGAGAGCTATATACTCAGCCCGTTAACTCCAAAGTAGCTGAGCAGCGGCTTGGTTCCCACGAGTTTTGGCAAATAGCAAACAGGATCCTGAACAGAAGCGTGCCTTCTATCCCAACCATCATCAATGGATCTGAGGTCATCTTATCAGCATTAGACAAAGCCAAACTATTTTCCAATTTTGCAACTAATTCTACCCTATGCGACGAAGGCCATCAACTCCCTGTATCTCCTCTTATAACAGACAACATGCTATGCAACATGCAAATATCTGTGTGTGAGGTCACCAAGCTAATCAAGAACCTTGATTCCAGTAAAGCAACTGGTCCTGACGGCATTCCAATTATAGTGTTGAAAAAGCTTCAACCAGAACTTGCCCCCATACTTACAAAACTGTTTAAGCGTTGTCTTAAGAGGAATTGCTTCCCAACACCCTGAAAAACCTCATCAGTATGCCTTGTATTTAAGAATTCAGGTGACAGGTCATCTCCCTTTCACCGCAGACCAATAAGTCTCCTGTGTGTCATGAGTAAGTTGCTGGAATCCATATTAAATAAAGAAGTAGTCAACCACCTCCGCAAAAATAACCTTCTTGGTGACATGCAATATGGTTTGCATTCTGCTAGATCTACAGCACATTTGCTAACAGTTATATCTCATAGGATTAGCGAATCTCTTAAAAAAGGCTTCCTTTCTAGGGCAATTGCTCTTGACATATCAAAGGCCTTCGGTAAGGCCTAATTCACAAGATTTCCAGCTACAGTATAACTCGAAATGTTTTCTCAATTATTAAATCATTTTTCTCTGATAGGTTTATAAAAGTAGTGGTTGATGGGCAGAAATCAGAAGCCCACAGTATTAATGGTAGAGTCCCTCAAGGATCCATCCTGGGCCCAACTCTCTTCCTGATCTACACCAATGATCTCCCAAAACACATACTTAAATCATTCGTTGACGTCTATGCTGATGACACGACCATCTATGGCAACACAGCAAAGGCTGTAAATGACAAAGTTCTCTCTGATTCTCTCTTCTCTGATCTTGAGTGCGTGGTACAATGGGGGAAGAGGTGGTTGGATACTTTTAATGCATCCAAAACCAAGCTTCTATCTTTACATCATTAACGCTCGGATCCTCATCTGGCATCAATTGAAATGGATGGCTCTCGTCTTGGAGAGGCCCCATGTTTTGACAAGCTTCTGGGATTGACCTTTACTCCTGATCTGAAATGGAACACGTACATTAAATCTTTTGCCAATGTCGCTGGAAAGATGGTGGGATCCTTCTACCGCTCCAGTAGATATCTCACTACTGATGCAATTCTCTATCTATATAAAAGCCAAGTACGTCCAAGGATGGAGTACTGCTGCCATATCTGGGCAGAAGCTACTAAAAACAGCCTATCCTGCCTTGACAGAGTATAAAATAGACTTCGTGGCTTGGTGGAGGATGACCATTACTCTTCTCTGCAACCTCTCTCCCATAGAAGAGACGTTGCGTTGTTTTATCATTATTTCCACGGCAAGCTGAACCCACTGTCAGTAATTTTCTCCATTCTTTATCTGTACCTAAATCAAAACGTAGATTCCATGAACAAAGCTTCTTTCTTAGAAGTGCACGCCTGTGGAACTCTCTTCCGTTTGCCTGTTTCCCACCTTACTACAACTTGGATGTCTTCAAGTCCAACATAAACAAATTCCTGATGAACCGTCCCCTCAAGTAAGACACTTTATCAGATCTCCATTACTAACGATTACTACGATATTGCCCCATTGATTACTGTACACGCAATAACCCTTATCCTCGAGTGGCCCCCAGGCCTTGATAAGTGGTGACTTCCATGTAAAAAAACAAAACAAAAAAGACTCCCTACCTTGCTCATATCTCTTATGCCACTCAAAAACTGATGTTCGATTCATGCAAGATGGTCCAAAAGCAGTCTGAAGCATTCCATACGTTTCTGTGGCATTTTTCTCAAGTTTAAAACAGAATTTTAGTGGATATCATTCTTCTTAAGTGTTCTCCCATCCAGATTGCATTTTTGAAATCCACCAGCTGTGACAATCAGGCTTTAGTAGGGTGTATTCCAATTCCTGCTAGACTTATTCATTTGAACTTGAAGACATAAAAATTGGCCAGCTATCTCATAAAATGTATCGCAATAACATGCTGAATTTTCAAGAGTCTACAACAATTTTAAATGCTTGTACAAAAAAGTTTGGAAAATTATTGAAGGCATCTCGTCTATAATAGACCGGTCACTCTTATCTAATTTTTTCTAAACCGAAAATACGCAGACCATTCTCTAACGTGGGAGTGGAAACTAAGTGGGAAAGAAAAATGGGGTGGAGTTTAGAGTGTGAGTGATGTGGTTCCAAGATGAAAGAAGTCTGTGAGAAATCGAGGAGGAAAAAATGAAAAGAGGGAGTTAAGATTTTCGTGGCTTTCTATTAGCAGAGTTCCCACCTCTAAAGCTACTGAGTAACAAGAAACTTATTTTTGTTCTTAAGGATTTGTTGTGCAAATCATTTGTTGTAGCATCGCACAGTGCAATGATAATTTGCCTGCATGTAGATTATTTACACGCAATCGCGCAATTGTGCAAAGCTATGCTCATGTACAACCTGCATTTGCCATTATGGATGACTCGGGTTTCATTAGGAAAATATTTCTTCACGAAGGAGGATATGGAATGTGTTAGATTACCTTGAATGAAAATGTCTACCTCGAAATTAGATTATCTACGAAGGAATTTTTTGTTTTGGGGTTAATTTTAAATTTTAAGTAAACATGTTCAAAGAAGTGACGTAACAAAACAGGATACTCGAATGTACAATTGTACATGCCTCAGGTTATTTTCTTTTTAAATGAATTTACCTACAGTATTTCTGTTTATAGTAAATAAGAAATCTGCATTAATTAAAATATAATATTTATGCATATTTTATGACCGTATATATATATATATATATATATATATATATATATATATATATATATATATATTTATTTTATTTTATTTTTTTTTTGTGTATTGATATTCATATTAAAAACCCTTTGTCCTACTTATTTAAAAAGAAAATACAACTTTGTTATATATGGATCTTGGGATTGCATTCACTAGCAAAAGATCTAGCATTAATTTGCATATTTTAAACATTCATTTTAGTTAATTCCTTATTAGTTTTTTCGTTTGCTTATAAGATGATCAGCGATTACGTGTAATTATATTCATTCAGATATTCTAGATGGTTTATATTTGCGTAAAAAGGTTGTAGTAAACACAAAATAGTTTCCATATATATTTATGTATGCGTATATATTTTTATTTAAAAAAATTTGCCTTCAAAACTCCTTCAACAGTTTTTGGTCTACAGACATGAAACTTAATGTATAGGGTATGGAAAACCACGCAAAACTTTATATTTGGGTTTTAGCCAGGGAAAATTGGTACAAAACTGTGAAAATTAAAGAAATGAAATTTACCAGGTGGAGGTCAAACGACGGCATTACGAATATGCATGCGTAACGGAGTAGATATTGTTTTAATTTTTAGCTTGCAGCAAATGTTTTCATAGCTGAGGCATTAATGGTAGATCGAAAAAGGAAATCGTAAGCTAAACGTTTTGACGTACGTGTAATTATTTTTTTTAACATATCATTACTACATATTGGGTCCAATATAATATAATAATAAATACGAAATCTGCATTTATCAAAATATCATATTTAAGCGTATTTTACGACCGGGCAATACCGGGCGCCCTGCTAGTATATATATCTATAATATAATGCTGAATGTGTGTGTATGTGTGTGTGTGTGTGTGTGTGTGTGTCTGTGTGTGGTCACGAATATGCTCCTATGTGGTTGACTATTTTAAAAAACTGATTACATATAATGATAGATGTATCTGGCATAACGGTGGTTCATAAAAATTGTGGGGTCTGTGTTCGCGCTTAGTTCACAAAGTATGGAAATAAAAAATTTAAAAATTAAAAAAAAAATGTTTACAAGTGTTTTTGATATAGATGTACATAAGAATACTTTGATAAGTATGTTTTAACTTAAATAGGGATGGTATAATAAAATTGTGGAGTCTGCGTTCGCGCCTGGCCTCCATAGAATGGAAATAGACACAAACTTTAATAAAGACTTTTTATATCTATCTGCATAAGTATACTTTGATAATTATGTTTCAGTTTGAAGAAATACGGTATAATAAAATTATGGGGTGTTCGTTCGCACCTGACCTCCATAGAATGGAAATATGTCACAAAGTTTAACAAGGTTTTTTAATATAAATCCACAAAATATTGTGCTAAGTGTTTCAGTGTGAACAGGTATGGTATAATAAATTATGGGCTTTATCTATTTTTACTTTCATCATATTTTGCTTTGGTTTTGATACCCCCAAATTCGAAGCTATCTCTTTACAACCATTCCTTTTCATAACCTATCATACTTTCAAAATCAGAGCTTAATCGCCATATATATATTTTATAAATTACTATTTATATATATATATATATATATATATATAGTAATTTATACATGTATAATTACTATATATATATATAATTACTATATATATATATATATATATATATATATATATATATATATATATATAGTAATTTATAAAATATATATGGCGATTAAGCTACACTGAATATTCGGCGTTTCATCCACTCTAGAATTCGTCAGGCTTATACGTAAATTCTGCGGTTGTTTCTCGTTTTTATATGGTCCTCTTCTGTTGAGGAATTTAGTTAGCCAATCGGCTTTCTAGTATCCACCGCGCCCCTTCCTATCAGCCAATGGGCATGCATTTTATCGAACAAAGTATCTGTTTTAGAGCTAGGTTAGTGGTTTAAGGCAGACCTTTTCCTCCCTTTTTATATATATAAATATACATATGTGTACATACATATATGCACATATATATACATATATATATATACATACATATACGTGTGATCGTTTATGTATATTCATGTTTATTTAATTTATTTATTTGTTTAAAGTACAGGATAGCAATTTTTTCATGAAGGCATAATTTACATGGGTCGTCTAAATGCCTACACGTGGTAGCTTGTCTTAATATTTTCCATTCGACTACCGGCGAATGTCCGCTTTCTTTGAGTTCCCAGTATTTATTCGCTAGTGCTGTTTTTATACGGTGTTTTTTATTGTTGAATGTACTTTTGTGGTCATAGTATCGGGTTTTGAAATCTAAGGAAGTCATGCCTACGTAATATTTCTTGTTATTCGGGTTTTCTTTCGCAAATATTGTTGCTTGATAAACTACGCTTTTTGTTAGACATTTGTTTTGGACTGGGCAAAATGTGCAGCAAGCTTTCTAATCATTTTTTCGGCGAAAATTTGGCTGCCAGGAGGTCAACGTTGAAAGAGTTGACTTTTGCAGACTCTACCAAATCCCTCCGCTAATTTAGGGTCTAAACTCTTGAAATTTTAGATGTAGGTTATTTGGACATGAGTCAAACTTTTTAATATATATACATATGCACATAAAGTTATGAACAGTACATAGGGCCCGAGCAAAACCTGGCTGAACTGCTAGTCTATCTATAAAAGTGAGAATGTATGCGTGTGTGAGGACACTTCTAAACCTACATACTCAACAAAAGTTTTTTATTTACAGATTGGAATTTGGTGTGTAGGGCATTCAGACGTGTGGAAAAATGTACAATCGAGTTTCATCTGGGAAAAAGAGGATGCTAAGGAGATAAAATTTAAAAAATGGTACGTGGGGGTCGTTTACATTAGATTTTTTATGTTAAGAATAAGTAGATTTGAAAACACTTCTTAAAGATCATTTCAAGCTGGCTTAATGGTTATCGTAAATGACTCAATGTCTTTAAGTTTTGGTTTCAGTTTAGTTCGAGTATATTTTTTATTTGCAAAAAGTTAATTGTTTAGAAAAAAAAAACATAATACTTGCATGCACATGCATCAGTTTCTTTATGAATTAAAAATATAATATTTATGAGTATTTTAAGACCGGACAACGCCGGGCGGTCTGCTAGTCTATATATCTATAAAAGTGAGAATGTGTGTGCGTGGAAAATTCTCTCTCCATATAATCAATGAATTTTGATCTAAAGACTTGGAATTTGGTATATAGGCTATTCAGACATGTGAAAAACTTTTCGATCGGTTTTCATGCGAAAAAAGGGCTTCAAAAAGGTCAAAATTGAAAAAAAAAAAACAAAAAACAAAAAAAAAACAGGTACATGAGGATCATCGGATGTTTCTTTATCCGCTAACTGCTTCGTTATTTGACTGGGGGAGTTTTTATTTTATTGTCTTATCCAGAATGTCCCTTCTGAGGAGTTAGCTATCATCCACATAAGAAACGACCTTGTGTCAAACTTTATCTTCTTGGCGAGGCAAGTAAATACTCGGCTATTAATGAATAGATGAGCTAGAAGAAAAAAATGGGGTTAGGGTTAATACTTTGGTGAGCAATTCTTTTGTTTACCCGGCCCATTTAAAGCGTTGTCAATCCACCCGGAAATGCTTTAAGGTCAATTTGAGTGGTAGTAAACGCGGTTCCGCCTACGTTTCCGTTGTCATGCTAGACAGACCACCCACGTGGGCAGAGGATTCGATCACCTGAGTGACAACATATATTTACATTTGATCAAAATGTCTACAAAAAGAAAAAAAGGTTTTGCTTAAAAAAGTCTTTAATGTTGATATTAACAGATTCGATGTTAATTGTAAAGGGATAATTCCTTTTCATTTTATTATTTCGACTACTGTTCTCAATCTTGAAGGTTATTTTCACAACGTTTCAGTCATTGTAACTTCCAACTGTCTTCTAATGTATCTTGTCGAAGTCTGGAATTTTTCTGTCGACGGAACTTTTTATCAACTTTAATAAGGTAGCATGCTTTCGTTCCGTCAGCCATGACCAGGTGGACGTCCTAAGTAATTCACAATTGTGTTTTTAGTATCGCCCGAAACCTAAACTTCTACAAGGGTGTCACTTACAACTGAGATTTACCACGTACTCTATCCGTTAAGCTACGGGTCATTGCATACAATTCTAGTTTGAATTTTGGGAACTGTAAAACAATACGGGAGATGAGAACTGCAGTCTGAAGAATCCAAATAAAACGAATAATCAATCCTCATCTCAAAATTCACAAACATAAAGCGATTATTTCAAGCTTTCGTTTTATTGTTTGTTTAGGAATACGAATATTTGCGGCGTAATTTGAAACGGAAATACTAAGTAGTTGAATTTATCTATCTATTAGTGTTGGACAATTAATCGGAATCGGGAATCGAAAAAATCGGAACATTTGGGAGCATCGGAATCGGTATCGGAATCGGAAAATTCTTGCATATTTTCCAATGCCAAAACGATTTTTTAATTTTCTTTTTTATTTGAATGTGTTTAAAGCAAAATCTTCCTTTGCTGGTAATAATGATAAAATAATGATAAAATAATGATAAAATAATAAATATTTATTGATTTTTTACTACCAGTAAAACTAAAATCGATAGATCATCCACCACAAGATTTGCGTTAGAGATTTATAAAGAATCAGAATCGGAATCGGTAATTGTATCGGAATTTAGAATTTAGTACAGAATCAGTAATTGTATCGGAATCAGGAAAAATAATAGAATCGTCCCATCACTACTATATATCTATATATCTATGAAACTGAAATTGTCTGTGTGTGTCTGTGTACATTTCCCTACCAAACTACTCTGTCAATTTTCAGCTACGGACTCGAGATTTGACATAAGGGGTATTAAGATTTGGGAAAATCTTTTTAACCGGTTTTGGTAAAAAATTTAGCTGTCAAGGGGTCAAAGTTCAACGGTTTGACCTTTGAAAACTCTACCAATTTCGTCCGCCAATTTTGGATCTAAACACTTAAAATTTTAGATGTAGGTTACTTGAACATGGATCTGACTTTTTAATTTGATTTGAGCACAAAACAATAAACGCTAAGGGGTCAAAATTGGGGTCAAATAAAAAGGAAATGACCTCTGGAGTCTCTATCAAATTACTCAGCCAATTTTTGGTCTTGAAATTTTACATCAAGTGTGTTCAGACAGAGAGCACGAGTTTTAATCGGTTTTTGTCCGAATATCTGGCGACCAAAGTGCAAAAGACTTGTCCTTTACGGTCTCTAGCAAAAATTTGAGTCTAAACTTTTGAAATTTTACATAAAGGGTATTCAGACATGCAGCAAGCTTTTTAATCAGTTTTTCGGCGAAAATTTGGCTGCCAAGAGGTCAACGTTGAAAGAGTTGACTTTTGCAGACCAAATCCCTCCGCTAATTTTGGGTCTAAACTCTTGAAATTTTAGATGTAGGTTACTTGGACATGAGTCAGACTTTTTAATATATATACATATACACATAAAGTTATGAACAGTACATAGGGCCCGAGCAAAACCTGGCTGAACTGCTAGTCTATCTATAAAAGTGAGAATGTATGCGTGTGTGAGGACACTTCTCAACCTACATACTCAACAATTTTTTTATCTACAGATTGGAATTTGGCATTACGACATGTAGAAAACTGTACAATCGAGTTTCATCTGGAAAAAAAGAGGATGCTAAGGAGATAAAATTTAAAAAATGGTATGTGGGGGTCGTTTACATTAGATTCTTTATGTTAAGAATAAGTAGATTTGAAAACACTTCTTAAAGATCATGTCAAGCTGGCTTAATGGTTATCGTAAATGACTCAATGTCTTTTTTGGTTTCAGTTTAGTTCGAGTATATTTTTTATTTGCAAAAAGTTAACTGTTTAGAAAAAAACATAATACCTGCATGCACATGCATAAGTTTCTTTATGAATTAAAAATAAAATATTTATGAGTATTTTAAGACCGGACAACGCCGGGCGGTCTGCTAGTCTATATATCTATAAAAGTGAGAATGTGTGTGTGTGGAAAATTCTCTCTCCATATAATCAATGAATTTTGATCTAAAGACTTGAAATTTGGTATATAGGTTATTCAGACATTTGAAAAACTTTTCGATCGGTTTTCATGCGGAAAAGGGTCTTCTAAAAGGTCACAATGAAAAAAAAAACGGTACACGAGGATCATCGGATCTTTCTTTACCCGCTAACTGCTCCACGATTGTGCATGTTTGAATAGTTCACATTACAGATTCCTTATATTATGTATAAGTCGGTTTGAAAAAACTTTATTAAAGAGATTTTTTTTTACTTAGAAGAAATAAAATGTTTTAAAAATATGGCCTAATGGTTATCGTACTTTATTCGTTGTCTTTAGGTTTTGTTCCTTATCTCAGCTGGAGTATTTTATTTTTTTACAAGGAGTGAACGGTTTAGAAAAAAAACCCCAGAATACTCTCATGCACTTGTTTCATTTTCTGTATTGATTAAAAAGTATTTATGCAGATTTTACAACCGGACAACGGTCAACAAAACATTTGTCATTTTGTATTAATTTAGAAACAAAAACTAACATTAATTACTAAAACACACTTTTCGAAAATCTTTTTTTTTTTCAAAAAATAATTTAATCACATAATAAAATCCACAGGCATGCATTTTTTTTTTTCAAAAAATAATTTAATCACATAATAAAATCCACAGGCATGCATTTTTTTTTTTCAAGTCATTCAAATATTTCGTGAAAATTTTTTTCTCGTTTTATTCATTTTTTTAATTTTTTTAATGGGATGAAGCATCTTATTGCTTTGTTTTTGTTTTAAGCATCTTTTCAAGTATTTCTCTCGCACTTGGTTCACTGAGTATTTTGGCTAGGTAGTTTTTGAAATTTTTTTCAAGTTATGGATGCGTTCATGTGTTTTGTGATGTCATATTGAAAAAAATCGCTTGTCATGCACTTTTACTGTAATTATTCAACTTATAATTATTCAACTTATAATTATTCAACTAACGGGACCTTTGGAAATTCCACCGCAAACACTTTCATATGTAATATATTGATGTTGGCATTCTGTACATATTCAGGGAAAATGGAGACCCCCTGGTATAATTTTAGGTCTTGTGTTAAAACTGCAAAAGTATTTATCTAAGCTAGCAGGGACGCCCGGCGTAACTCAATCGTAAAATACGCTTAAATATGATATTTTAATTTATGCAGATTTCGTATATATTATTATAGAGTTCTATTGATTTTCTATTTCTATTGATTTTCATATATTATAAAGTTGTGATTTCAAAAATAAAAAATATATATCCATATGACTTGAATCAAAACCGAAACCAAAACTTATGAAGAAATATATATATATATATATATATATATATATATATATATATATATATATATATATATATATATATATATAACTTGAGTTCCTTCAGCCATAATTGAAACCGAAACCAAATGTTATGAAGAATTCTTTGTAGAATTTCATTAGGCAACAATTTTTTTATTCTTTGAATGTTGTAACCGGTCCATATGTGAAAATAGGTGGCGCATCTTGACGCTTATATTGCAGCCCAGGTTTTTTTTAAAACAGTCAGCATGTTGTTGATAAGTTCTGAATAATTTCTGGCCTAATTGTTGCCAAGAAAGTTCTTCTCTACAGAACAAATACCATTCACGTTTCCTTCCTTGAATTTTTGAACTCTCGATCTCTGACGAGCTGCCATATCTGAGGACCATCAAAGATGCCAGCTTTCAATTTCTCCATGATTAATCCAGGAAAAGCCTTACACAAGTAAGTGAATCAGTCACCATCCTTGTCCAAAGCCTTAGTGAAGTGCTTGATTAAGCCGAGCTTGATGTGCAGCCGTGGGAAGAGTATTCTATTTCTGTCCACGAAAAGGTCGTTGATGATCTTCATTTCTTTGCAAGGCACTCATTCCTCCTGTACATGCCACTCTTAATTCGTGTATGTTGAGCACCAGTTTTTTGAAGATTTGGAGGTTTTATGGCATCAAACTGATCCCTTTTCAGTATAATCATTCCGAACTATCAGACTTGATACTTCTTATCATTAAAATAGTCATTTCCAATCAAAACAATTATGCATTATGACATTTTACTCCAACCAACTTCTAAAATGTTCCACACATACGTAAATGAGAACAAAAACATATAAAAAAAAACAATATGCAGCCATAGCTCAAAACTTCGGATTCAGTGCATCAAATTCGTCCTAAATCATCTGAAAAAAAAAACGCAGGCAACAAATTTGTTGTTGACCAGTGTTATTTATAAAAAAATAGATGACTTGACTGCCATCATCTATAATTCAAACGGAACCTAAACTTATGAAGATTTTTGATAAAATTATTTATACAAGAAATGAAAGGTTATAACAATTAAACGACAATCACTCGAAAGAAAAAAGATGTAAGCGTGACACACAAAATAACAAACACGCTATCGTGTTAATATATAGATGAACTAGCGGGGGGGGGGGCTAATAAAAACACACTTGCCGATTGTTACATTGGCCTAACTTCAAATTTAAAAAAATTGAACGTCAAAGTAAAACAAATCCAACTTCAAATTAAAATAAGAAAATTTTGCACTTGACAAAAAAATGTTATATCCACGCACAAAAACATTTGTCCCTACATGATCAGGATAAAAATGTAGAAAATGCATTTCGTATTTATTTCGTTGTCTCGAGATCAGATTAAATTTTTGGTTCGATTAATTTTTCTGTCTGGCAACAGGACGCTTGTTGAAGTTTGTACTAACTACTTTAATCTACACACGTTAATAACAAAAATGATCAAAAAGAACAAAATGGCCATTTTTTAAAAACTTTTAATTACCAGTCGATGATTATATTATTAGTTTCTTTGTAAATCAGTGTTCTATCGTTTCTTATGAATATCAAATTGAAATATAAAGTCTACATTTTAAAATTAAAATTATTATTTTTTTAAATTTATAACTGGACTTTTTAGAATTTGAAATTGATCTTTATTAGTTTAATTGTGATATTATTTAATTATAATTCTGTCCTTTTTATTTGTAGTTGTCCTTTTTTAATTTGAAGTTGTTCTTTTTAATATGGCGATTATCTTTTAACTCGATTTAATGATCTTTCTAAATTTGATGCTGATCTTTTTTAATTTGAGATTCATCTTTTATTCGAAGTTGATTTTTGTAAGGCTTGGTTGGTCTTGTTTTTAATTTGGATTTCAGCTTTTTGAATTTGAAAGTAAAATGTTATAGTACATTTCTACTTAGTGGGCATGTCCGTAATCAATAATCAATAGAAGCGTAACCAATTTCTTGCTGGTTTTAAATAACTATTAATTCAAATCCATCCAAAAATCGATAATCCTTTAACTGTTTGGTTAAAAGTTTCGTTTCCCACCGAGTATTAAATCGTAGGTCGAAAGACAGGACTGCTATTGGATTAAGAGGCACTGGCTCTCATAGACTGATTATCATATACGACGTGGAAGCGATTAAAGATTACCAAATCTATGATCGTCACGGAACATAAACTCTCTCTCTCCCCCCCTCTCTCTCTCTCTCTCCCTCCCCCCTCCATCTCTCTAACTCTGAATATTTGAACGGTAAAAGTTGGTATAGCGTTTAATGGAAAGATACACGAATCTGTTAACTGAGATTAAGTTTTATCGCGAATTGAGAAAATAGCTCGAATGTGAATTTAATCAATGGAGACGGGGAATTCATTTCCTTAAGGATTAAGAATATGTCGGCTATAAAAATCCATTTGATATTTGTGTTCAGATACGACACTAAAAATACATTGGTTATTTCTACAAATATATGTGTGTGTGTGCGCGCGCTTTACGTTCAAGTGCTATTTGAGATTCGCTGTGTTGGTTGAAAAATATATTTAAGAAATCAAAAACTGTCTGAAATTTATATTCGAAATTCATACTCTACGTATTAGAACATTGACACTTCATGAACACAGGCTTACAAGTAAATTAACAATCGGTTAACGGTCACGACTTCGCAATTAAAGTTGGTCTTGTAATAATATCAACATACCCTACTCAAACTGTTGTTTATTTAAATAAAACAGGAAAAAATATAACAAAAACATGAGTGAATATTTTTACTAGCAGAACAAAAGTATAGGACGTTGTTCACCAACGTAGACAAAAGGGAGTTGAAATAGTATTGTTAATCAAGGTGTAGTGGACAAAGGACCGGACATAAATGTACACATGTCAGTTAGAGAGGCAATAAATTTTGCGACAGTTTACAATAGTGTCACAGTTTATGGACATTCTGGGGTTTGCAACGGTTGAAGACAGTTTTGAGTTTATAAGAGTTTTAAGTTGGATACAGTTGAAGGCAGGTCGTTGTTTCGAGCAGGTCGAACGAGAACTTTGGGCGATCAAGATGAGCTGCTATCAATTGACAAACACGGTATCGAAAGAACCTTAGCGTATAGATGGTGTCACATACACACACACGCGCGCGCGCACACACACAGAGCGCAACTGATATTTGCAGAATATGTCGGAGTTTGTGTTCTTTCGTGGTTAGTTTTATTTTTATACTTGTGAATCGGTTCCCACCTCGGCAGCCACGAATGTGAAAGACGACAACACGGCCAGAACTGGAAGAAGAGAAGATGAAAGGGAAGAAGATCATGGACACAGCGTTGGGATCGGCGGTTGTCAAGCGGGGAGACAAAGTGGTGTAACACTGTTTCAAGCTCGTCGATAGTTTCATCCAAAATAGCGCCATGATTACCTCCGTTAGACGTTGGTGAATTCGTAGATGAAATTATAATTTCAAGAAAGAAACCTTTTTTTGGTTCTAATAAGAACTTCTCTGTTTTCGTATACTTTCTGATTCAATGCCACTATTCTACTTACGATTTTACAAGTACATTTTATCAGGCAAAATACTAACGAAGCACGGATACATTTGTAATAATTTCGAGGCGAGCAAAGATGCATAATATTTCCTACCTCACTTTTCTCTCTAATTCGAATGATAAAAGCTGCTATGGTATTTTATCGAACAGATGCAAAGATCTGTTAAATGCGATTAAGTCTTATCTCGAATCAAGATTCGGATTCTACCAGTTTAAAACACTGATATTTCGTGGAAAGTAAATTAACAATCAGTTAACGATCACTTAACGATCAAGTTGGTCATGTTATGATACTATTGACGTCACAAACTTTCTCCAAAAAGTGTAAGAATTTTTTTTTAAAGAGGAAAAAATACAACAAAAAGAAGGAAATATGTTTATCAGCAGAACAAAGATATACGAAGTTGTTATAATTTGAAAGGAACTATTTTTTTGATACTGGTAAGAACATTTTTATTTTTGTATACTCTCTCACGCAACATTACTATTAGAATTTACGATTTTACAAGTACATTTTATCAACAATGATACTGAACAAACACATGGATATATTTTTATATATTTTATTACTTTATTTCAGTTTTTGAGGTGAAATTTTGAAGCGAGCAAAGATACATATTGTTTCTTATAAATTTCGCTATTTTTTGTCAATCATCATCGCAGGTCACGTGTTGTCGATTTTGTCACCCTACAGAGTAAAGGTCGACGCAGTGGCATTGGCTCTAAGTACATGTGACATTTTTCCCAAAATTGGTAGACTATACTCCCACACAAATCCACCTACGCATTCAATCACATGACCAACAGCCATATTAATTTATAAAGGTGGAAACTTAGGGGCGGTTTTCATAGTTTTTTACTAAACGTCGGTCGGATCACATCTATGAAGAAAAGTAAAAAAAAAAAAAATGAAAACGAGGAGAGTGAAAGGAAAAGTAGTCATCGTCGTCCATAAAAAAATAAGACAAAAAAAAAACGCGTCTCGGATTTTCAAGTTATGAACAAATTGACTCTTTTCCATATAGAAAAAGTTGAATTCGAAAAGGATTCAGAATTTGACAACTGATGGATTTAATATTCCCTTGACACTTTCTATTTCGGAAGAAGCCGGTTCTACCCTCATAGGGTGAATGTCATACAACAAATTGACCATGAATTATTAAAGTCAAACGTTAAAAAAATTATAAAATAAATATATATTATATACGTTTGAAACCAAAAACAACGCATTATTACAAAATGTGCAGACATTTATTTTGTTTGAAAATTAATATATATATATATATATATATATATATATATATATGAATTTCAATATAATTCTCAATTTATTTTGTTTGAAAATTAATATATATATATATATATATATATATATATGAATTTCAATATAATTCTCAATTTATTTTGTTTGAAAATTAATATATATATATATATATATATATATATATATATATATATATGAATTTCAATATAATTCTCAAACAAAATAAATTTCTGCACATTTTGTAATAATGCGTTGTTTTTGGTTTCAAACGTATATAATATATATTTATTTTATACTTTTCATTCAAACTCAACCGGCGTTTCTAAGGAACAAAAAATCTTAACGTTAATCCCGCGTGACCTAACGCACCGTTCCGAGATTAAAAAAATACTGTAAAAACAACAAACGGATTTCTACTTTCTGATTATCTGCCCCAGTAACAACATGGCAAAAACAAAAAAAACGAAAGAAAGACATACTGATGATGAAATATTTTTATGAATTTCAACATAATTTTCAAACAAAATAAATGTCTGTCTATTTTGTAATAATGCGCTGTTTTTGGTTTCAAACGTATATAATACGTATTTATTTAATTCAAACTCAACCGGCGTTTCTAAGGAACAAGAAATCTTAACGTTAAAAAAAGGTATTTTTTGACAAAACAAAATATTGACTTTATGCTGGAAATTGACGACGACAAAAACATGATAAAAAAATGAAGACACGTTGCAAGGTTTTTACTATTAACACTTGTGAAGCGATTTATTTGCATATGCAAATTAGAAAGTATGCGCGAGAAGAAAAGGGGGAAAGGGGAAAGGGGGGTGCACCACGTGGTCGGCAGAAGAAAAGTGCGCGTCAAAGAAAATTGACATTTAAAGTTGAGGACGAGAAATAGGCCGGCTATGGCCAGAATGCGGTCGGAAAAACGAAAGAAGTGTGCTAAGCTAGATGGACATGTGACAGCGAAAGATTTTTAATTGGAAATATCAAGACGGGGGGGGGTAACGGTAATAAAATCTTTTGTTTTATAAAAGAAAAAAATGCCGATCGGATCTTTATGTTATTTATTTTGGTTTCGTTGTTTCTGCAACGTTACATTTGACAAACTTGGAGAGGAAAACCTGTTTTTTTTATTTAAAATAAGTGAGCAATTGCGCATATAGACTTAACGTAAAATGATCATTTCAAGGTTTTAAAGAGAATTTATAACGAGAATTTTCCATTTCTTTCTGTAAGGAAAATAAATATTATGTTTGTTTTCAGGGGATGAGGATTAAAATAACTCTTCCTTAATCCTAATATTAACTCTGAGTCCGAGTGGCAATATACCTTTTCTCAAAATAACAACACTCACTTAACTCTACTACTAATCTTAAGTTCGCGTGCCTCTATGCATAAAAACGCCCCATGTAGCCTACCACCAATCTTGAGTCTGTTTAACAAGCAACATATACTAAAAAAATCTTCCTTAACCAAACTACTAACCTTAAATCCGAACGGTGAGAAGTAAGCCCCAAAGAAGTACAAGAGGCGTCATGCCAATATTGCGAGAAAAGTCTTTTGGGATATATATAAGAAAAGTCTATTGGGATATATATAAGAAAAGTCTATTGGGATATATATATAAGAAAAGTCTATTGGGATATATATAAGAAAAAAGGGTTGAAATGCAGTGAAAATAATACGAGCATGTTCCGGGAGGGATGGTAGAGAGTGATAATGTGAAATTATTATGGAATATGAATATCCAATGTAACAATTCGATTAAAGAAAGAACAAGTTTAGTCTTTTTATAAAAAAAAAGGGACACAAAGCAACAATCATTGATATATCAGTAACAGCTGATGTTAATGTGGAAGAAAAAGAAAGGGTCGAAAATTATGGTAAATTTTTAGATTAGGTCCACCTCCACCTCAACCTCCACCGCCACAATTTTCTTTTAATTGACGACTTTTCTAGGTTTTCGACTATGCTGAATACGGAAATCGCATTGAAGATTTGCAGAAATAAGTAGTTATCGAGATATAAAAAATTGTATTATGCATTGTATTCTTTGGCGGCCATCTTTTTCTTACGCGCGTGCGCGCGCCATAAACAAATCTACGCGCGTAACAAAGATGGCCGCCAAAGAATACAATGCATAAAACAACTTTTTATATCTCGATAACTAATTATTTCTGCAAAGTTTCAATGCGATTTCCGTATTCAGCATAGTCAAAAACCTTAAAAAATTGTAATTTAAAAAAAAATTGTGGAGGTGGACCTAATCTAAAAAAATACCAAAATTATTAAAACCACGAATTTCTTCTTTCATCTTCTGTTGTTCTGGTTCTGGTCGTGTTGACGTCTTTTACGCATTAGCGACCGTCGATAGGAGTGCACGGGCTCACAAGTATAAACCCAAAAAACAAAATAAAAACAAAATAAAAACAAAATAAAAACACAAAAGAAAACAAAATAAAACAAAATAAAAACACAAAAGGAAACACAAACGTTGACACGTAACATGTGTATTCATTGGACCCTAGTTTCATTTGTGACGTTTCTCTGTAAAGGTAGATTAAAAAACAAAAACAAACAGGAAGAATTGAACCCACCACCACAGACGGACTTTCAAACATTTATATAAAGATTCATTCCGCCATTTTAGTTCTCCCAAAACAAAACAAAAAGACATTTAACCACTTTCTAATATAAACATAAATTCCACAATTTTCCTTTCTCAACTCCTCCTCAAGCACCAAGACTTGAAAAAGGAGATAAAAAGATTGTGAGAGTTGAAGAAAGTACAATTTGTACGTGTTGTGATGAGAACCTTAAGGAGTGTAACAAAGGGATTTGAAAGATGCTTTGAGAAAATTGGGATTTATCGCAATGTTGGTATGAGCATAAAACAGAAGTGATTCAGGAAAACTGCTTAGGGACATGCGCATACAAACTGATATGATCCTTGAACACTCCAAAC